>NW_027182827.1:1547500-1567500 GCF_041146395.1 Eulemur rufifrons | reverse complement strand
GGTTAGTGTTAAGGGTTACGGGTAGGTTTAGGGTTCAGGGTTAGAGTTAGCATTAGGGCTTAAGGTTAGGATTAGGCGGTAGGTTCGATTTAGGGTTAGATCTAGGCATTAGGGTAAGGGCTAGCGTTAGGGTTAAGAGATAGGGTTAGGTTTAATGCTTATGATTAGGGTTAGGGTTTGGGGTTAAAGTAAGTGTTAGGGGTTAGGTTTAAGGATCAAAGGTTAGGGTTATTTTTAGCTGTAGTGTTAGGGTTAGGGATAAGGGATCCCATTAGCATTAAGGGTCTTCCTTACTGTAGGGTTACGGGTTAGGTTTAGAGTTAAAGGTTAAGGTTAGGGTCAATGTTAAGAATTAGGGTGAGGGTTAACGGTTAGGGTAAAGGTTAAGCGTTAGGGTTAGGGATTAGTGATTAGGGTTTTTGGTTAGTGTTAGGGTTAGCGGTTAGGAGTTAGTGTTTTATGAAGGGGTATGCTTAGAATTAGGATTGGGGTTAGAGTTAGGGTGAGGTATAGGGGTTAGGTTTAGGGGTTAGTTTTAGGGTAAAAGGATAGGATTAGGGTTACGGGTTGGGCTTAGGTTTAGGGTTAAAGTGTACTGCTAGGGTTAGGGATAGGGTTCAGGCTTAGCTTTAGGGGTTCTGGTTAGCGTTAGGTGTTAGGTTAGTGTCAGGGTTAGGTCTAGTCGTGAGGGTAAGGTTTAGGGTTAGCTTTAAGAGCTAGGGTTAGGTTTAATGGTTAGGATTAGGATTAGGGTTAAGGGTTAGTGTAAGGCTTAGGGGTTAGGGTGAAGGGTTAGGGTCAAGGGTTAGGGTTTTTGTTAGGCATAGTGTTGGGGTTAGAAGTAAGGGTTACTGTCAGTGTTAGGGTTGTAGGTAGGGTTACGGTTAGGGTTAGCGGTTTAGAATTAGGGTTAGGGATTAGGTGTCACAGTGATGACTAGGAGATAGGGTTAGAATTATGGGATAGCGGTTGTTCTCAGGAAATGGGTTATGCATTAACGTTAGGATAAGAGGTTAAAGTTAGGCGCACGGTGAGGTTTACGTGTTAAGGGGAGAAATAGGAACAGGGTTGGGTGTTATGTTCAGGGTTAGGGTTATCTGTTAAAGGTATTGTTTATGCTTAGCGCACGGGCCCTGTCTGCATTAGGCGGGCAGGGGGAGTTTAGGGGGCTGGGATTGTACCCGGGAACCCACTCTAACATACTCTGGGTATGGGCACGTGGGTTTCATGCAGGACACAGTGGTAGAGCCTCCTTTCACGCATGGCATGGGAGGATTGCAGGCTTTCTAAACTCTAAGAAAGCAAGAAGTCTGAGAATTAGATTTAGGGGTAGGATTTATGGTTAGGGTTAAGGATGAAGTTTAGTGTTAGGGTGAGGGCTTAGGGTTAGGGATTAGGGTTAGGGTTAAAGGTTACTCTTAGGTTTAACGGTTACACTTTGGTTTAGGGTTGAGGTTTACGGTTAGGGTTAAGATGAGGGGTTAGGGTTTGGTACAGGGTTAGGGTTAAGTGTTAGGTTTAGGGTTGAATATTAGGATTAGGGTTAGGATTAAAGGTTAGCGTGAGAGTTAACGCTTAGTGTTAAGGTTAAGAGTTAGGGTTTAGGGTTAGGTTTAGGGTTAGGGTTAGTTTTAGGGTTAGAGTTATGTGCTATGGTTTGTGTTAGAGGTTAGGGTTAGTTTTATTGGTCACGGTTAGGGTTACGTTTAGGGGGTAGCATTAGGGTTAGGGTTAGGGTGAAGGGATAGGATTAGGGATAAGTGTTGGGCATAGGGTGAGGGTTTAGTGTTAGGGTTATCATTAAGGATTAGGGGTAGGGTCATGGTTAAATGCTTGGGTGCGGGTAATGGTTAGGGTCAGGTTTAAGGTTCACGGATAGGGTTAGTGTTAAGGGTTATGGGTAGGTTTAGGGTTCAGGGTTAGTGTTAGCATTAGTGCTTAAGGTTAGGATTAGGCGGTAGGTTAGATTTAGGGTTAGATCTAGGCGTTAGGGTAAGGGCTAGCGTTAGGGTTCAGAGATAGGGTTAGGTTTAATGCTTAGGATTAGGGTTAGGGTTTGGGGTTAAAGTAAGTGTTAGGGGTTAGGTTTAAGGATCCAAGGTTAGGGTTATTTTTAGCTGTAGTGTTAGGGTTAGGGATAAGGGATCCCATTAGCATTAAGGGTCTTCCTTACTGTAGGGTTAAGGGTTAGGCTTAGAGTTAAAGTTTAAGGTTAGGGTCAGTGTTAAGATTTAGGGTGAGGGTTAACGGTTAGGGTAAAGGTTAAGCGTTAGGGTTAGGGATTAGTGATTAGGGTTTTTGGTTAGTGTTAGGGTTAGCGGTTAGGAGTTAGTGTTTTATGAAGGGGTATGGTTAGAATTAGGATTGGGTTTAGAGTAAGGGTGAGGTATAGGGGTTAGGTTTAGGGGTTAGTTTTAGGGTAAAAGGATAGGATTAGGGTTACGGGTTGGGCTTAGGTTTAGGGTTAAAGTTTACTGCTAGGGTTAGGGATAGGGTTCAGGGTTAGCTTTAGGGATTCTGGTTAGGGTTAGGTGTTAGGTTAGGGTCAGAGTTAGGTCTAGTCGTGAGGGTAAGGTTTAGGGTTAGCTTTAAGAGCTAAGGTTAGGTTTAATGGTTAGGATTAGAATTAGGGTTAAGGGTTAGGGTAAGGCTTAGGGGTTAGGGTGAAGGGTTAGGGTCAAGGGTTAGGGTTTTTTTTAGGCATAGCGTTGGGGTTAGAAGTAAGGGTTACTGTCAGTGTTAGGGTTGTAGGTAGGGTTACGGTTAGGGTTAGCGGTTTAGAATTAGGGTTAGGGATTAGGTGTCACAGTGATGACTAGGAGATAGGGTTAGAATTATGGGATAGGGGTTGTTCTCAGGAAATGGGTTATGCATTAACGTTAGGATAGGAGGTTAAGTTAGGCGCACGATGAGGTTTACGTGTTAAGGGGAGAAATAGGAACAGGGTTGGGTGTTATGTTCAGGGTTAGGGTTATCTGTTAAAGGTATTGTTTATGCTTAGCGCACGGGCCCTGTCTGCATTAGGCGGGCAGGGGGAGTTTAGGGGGCTGGGATTGTACCCGGGAACCCACTCTATCATACTCTGGGTATGGGCCCGTGGGTTTCATGCAGGACACAGTGGTAGAGCCTCCTTTCACGCATGGCATGGGAGGATTGCAGCCTTTCTAAACTCTAAGAAAGCAAGAAGTCTGAGAATTAGATTTAGGGTTAGGATTCTGGTTAGGGTTAAGAATGAAGTTTAGTGTTAGGGTGAGGGCTTAGGGTTAGGGATTAGGGTTAGGGTTAAAGGTTACTCTTAGGTTTAACGGTTACACTTTGGTTTAGGGTTGAGGTTTACGGTTAGGGTTAAGATGAGGGGTTAGGGTTTGGTACAGGGTTAGGGTTAAGTGTTAGGTTTAGGGTTGAATATTAGGATTAGGGTTAGGATTAAAGGTTAGCGTGAGAGTTAACGCTTAGGGTTAAGGATAAGAGTTAGGGTCTAGGGTTAGGGTTAGGGTTAGTTTTAGGGTTAGAGTTATGTGCTATGGTTTGTGTTAGAGGTTAGGGTTAGGTTTACTGGTCACTGTTAGGGTTACGTTTAGGGGTTAGCTTTAGGGTTAGGGTTAGGGTTAGGGTTAAGGGATAGGATTAGAGTTAAGTGTTGGGCTTAGGGTTAGGGTATAGTGTTAAGGTTAGCATTAAGGTTTAGGGTTAGGGTCAGGGTTAAATGCTTGGGTGCGGGTAATGGTTAGGGTCAGTGTTTAGGTTCACGGATAGGGTTCGTGTTAAGGGTTATGGGTAGGTTTAGGGTTCAGGGTTAGTGTTAGCATTAGGGCTTAAGTTTAGGATTAGGCGGTAGGTTAGATTTAGGGTTAGATCTAGGCGTTGGGGTAAGGGCTAGCATTAGGGTTAAGAGATAGGGTTAGGTTTAATGCTTAGCATTAGGGTTAGGGTTTGGGGTTAAAGTAAGTGTTAGGGGTTAGGTTTAAAGATCCAAGGTTAGGGTTATTTTTAGCTGTAGTGTTAGGGTTAGGGAAAAGGGATCCCATTAGCATTAAGGGTCTTCCTTATTGTAGGGTTAAGTGTTAGGCTTACAGTTAAAGGTTAAGGTTAGGGTCAGTGTTAAGATTTAGGGTGAGGGTTAACGGTTAGTGTAAAGGTTAAGCGTTAGGGTTAGGGATAAGTCATTAAGGTTCTGTTTAGTGTTAGGTTTATCGGTTAGGAGTTAGTGTTTTATGAAGAGGTATGGTTAGAATTAGGATTGGGGTTAGAGTTAGGGTGAGGTATAGGGGTTAGGTTTAGGGGTTACTTTTAGGGTAAAAGGATAGGATTAGGGTTACCGGTTGGGTTTAGGTTTACGGTTAAAGTTTACTGCTAGATTTAGGGATAGGTTTCAGGGTTAGCTTTAGGGGTTCTGGTTAGGGTTAGGTGTTAGGTTAGTGTCAGGGTTAGGTCTAGTCATGAGGGTAAGGTTTAGGGTTAGTTTTAAGTGCTAGGGTTAGGTTTAATGGTTAGGATTAGGATTAGGGTTAAGGGTTAGGGTAAGGCTTAGGGATTAGGGTGAAGGGTTAGGGTCAAGGGTTAGGGTTTTTTTTAGGCATAGCGTTGGGGTTAGAAGTAAGGGTTACTGTCAGTGTTAGGGTTGTAGGTAGGGTTACGGTTAGGGTTAGCGGTTTAGAATTAGGGTTAGGGATTAGGTGTCACAGTGATGACTAGCAGATAGTGTTAGAATTATGGGATAGGGTTTGTTGTCAGGAAATGGGTTATGCATTAACGTTAGGATAAGAGGTTAAAGTTAGGCGCACGGTGAGGTTTACGTGTTAAGGGGAGAAATAGGAACAGGGTTGGGTTGTCATGTTCAGGGTTAGGGTTATCTGTTAAAGGTATTGTTTATGCTTAGCGCACGGGCCCTGTCTGCATTAGGCGGGCGGGGGGTGTTTAGGGGGCTGGGATTGTACCCGGGAACCCACTCTATCATACTCTGGGTGTGAGCCCGTGGGTTTCTTGCAGGACACAGTGGTAGAGCCTCCTTTCACGTATGGCATGGGAGGATTGCAGGCTTTCTAAACTCTAAGAAAGCAAGAAGTCTGAGAATTAGATTTAGGGTTAGGATTCTGGTTAGTGTTAAGGATGAAGTTTAGAGTTAGGGTGAGGGCTTAGGGTTAGGGATTAGGGTTAGGGTTAAAGGTTAGTCTTAGGTTTAACGGTTACACTTTGGTTTAGGGTTGAGGTTTACGGTTAGGGTTAAGATGAGGGGTTAGGGTTTGGTACAGGGTTAGGGTTAAGTGTTAGGTTTAGGGTTGAAGATTAGGATTAGGGTTAGGATTAAAGGTTAGCGTGAGAGTTAACGCTTAGTGTTAAGGTTAAGAGTTAGGGTTTAGGGTTAGGGTTCGGGTTAGTTTTAGGGTTAGAGTTATGTGCTATGGTTTGTGTTAGAGGTGAGGGTTAGGTTTACTGGTCACGGTTAGGGTTACGTTTAGGGGGTAGCATTAGGGTTAGGGTTACGGTTCAGGGATAGGATTAGGGTTAAGTGTTGGGCTTAGGGTTAGGGCTTAGTGTTAGGTTTATCATTAAGGATTAGGGTTAGAATCAGGGTTAAATGCTTGGGTGCGGGTAATGGTTAGGGTCAGGGTTAAGGTTCACGGATAGGGTTAATGTTAAGGGTTACGGGTAGGTTTAGGGTTCAGGGTTAGTGTTAGCATTAGGGCTTAAGGTTAGGATTAGGCGGTAGGTTAGATTTAGGGTTAGATCTAGGCGTTAGGGTAAGGGCTAGCGTTAGGGATAAGAGATAAGGTTAGGTTTAATGCTTAGGATTAGGATTAGGGTTTGGGGTTAAAGTAAGTGTTAGGGGTTAGGTTTAAGGATCCAAGGTTAGGGTTATTTTTAGCTGTAGTGTTAGGGTGAGGGATAAGGGATCCCATTAGCATTAAGGGTCTTCCTTACTGTAGGGTTAAGGGTTAGGCTTAGAGTTAAAGGTTAAGGTAGGGTCAGTGTTAAGATTTAGGGTGAGGGTTAACGGTTAGGGTAAAGGTTAAGCGTTAGGGTTAGTGATTAGTGATTAGGGTTTTTGGTTAGTGTTAGGGTTAGCGGTCAGGAGTTAGTGTTTTATGAAGGGGTATGGTTAGAATTAGGATTGGGGTTAGAGTTAGGGTGAGGTATAGGGGTTAGGTTTAGGAGTTAGATTTAGGGTAAAAGGATAGGACAAGGGTTATGGGTTGGGCTTAGGTTTAGGGTTAAAGTTTACTGCTAGGGTTAGGGATAGGGTTCAGGGTTAGCTTTAGGGGTTCTGGTTAGGGTTAGGTGTTAGGTTAGTGTCAGAGTTAGGTCTAGTCGTGAGGGTAAGGTTTAGGGTTAGCTTTAAGAGCTAGGGTTAGGTTTAATGGTTAGGATTAGGATTAGGGTTAAGGGTTAGGGTAAGGCTTAGGGGTTAGGGTGAAGGGTTAGGGTCAAGGGTTAGGGTTTTTGTTAGGCATAGCGTTGGGGTTAGAAGTAAGGGTTACTGTCAGTGTTAGGGTTGCAGGTAGGGTTACGGTTAGGGTTAGCGGTTTAGAATTAGGGTTCGGGATTAGGTGTCACAGTGATGACTAGGTGATAGGGTTAGAATTATGGGATGGGGTTGTTCTCAGGAAATGGGTTATGCATTAACGTTAGGATAAGAGGTTAAAGTTAGGCTCACGGTGAGGTTTACGTGTTAAGGGGAGAAATAGGAACAGGGTTGGGTGTTATGTTCAGGGTTAGGGTTATCTGTTAAAGGTATTGTTTATGCTTAGCGCACGGGCCCTGTCTGCATTAGGCAGGCTGGGGGAGTTTAGGGGGCTGGGATTGTACCCGGGAACCCACTCTATCATACTCTGGGTATGGGCCCGTGGGTTTCATGCAGGACACAGTGGTAGAGCCTCCTTTCACGCATGGCATGGGAGGATTGTAGGCTTTCTAAACTCTAAGAAAGCAAGAAGTCTGAGAATTAGATTTAGGGGTAGGATTTATGGTTAGGGTTAAGGATGAAGTTTAGTGTTAGGGTGAGGGCTTAGGGTTAGGGATTAGGGTTAGGGTTAAAGGTTACTCTTAGGTTTAACGGTTACACTTTGGTTTAGGGTTGAGGTTTACGGTTAGGGTTAAGATGAGGGGTTAGGGTTTGGTACAGGGTTAGGGTTAAGTGTTAGGTTTAGGGTTGAAGATTAAGATTAGGGTTAGGATTAAAGGTTAGCGTGAGAGTTAACGCTTAGTGTTAAGGTTAAGATTTAGGGTTTGGGTTAGGGTTAGGGTTAGGGTTACTTTTAGGGTTAGAGTTGTGTGCTATAATTTGTGTTAGAGGTTACGGTTAGGTTTATTGGTCACGGTTAGGGTTATGTTTAGGGGGTAGCATTAGGGTTAGGGTTAGGGTGAAGGGATAGGATTAGGGATAAGTGTTGGGCGTAGGGTGAGGGTTTAGTGTTAGGGTTATCATTAAGGATTAGGGGTAGGGTCATGGTTAAATGCTTGGGTGCGGGTAATGGTTAGGGTCAGGGTTAAGGTTCACGGATAGGGTTAGTGTTAAGGGTTATGGGTAGGTTTAGGGTTCAGGGTTAGTGTTAGCATTAGTGCTTAAGGTTAGAATTAGGCGGTAGGTTAGATTTAGGGTTAGATCTAGGCGTTAGGGTAAGGGCTAGCGTTAGGGTTCAGAGATAGGGTTAGGTTTAATGCTTAGGATTAGGGTTAGGGTTTGGGGTTAAAGTAAGTATTAGGGGTTAGGTTTAAGGATCCAAGGTTAGGGTTATTTTTAGCTGTAGTGTTAGGGTTAGGGATAAGGGATCCCATTAGCATTAAGGGTCTTCCTTACTGTAGGGTTAAGGGTTAGGCTTAGAGTTAAAGGTTAAGGTTAGGGTCAGTGTTAAGTTTTAGGGTGAGGGTTAACGGTTAGGGTAAAGGTTAAGCGTTAGGGTTAGGGATTAGTGATTAGGGTTTTTGGTTAGTGTTAGGGTTAGCAGTTAGGAGTTAGTGTTTTATGAAGGGGTATGGTTAGAATTAGGAATGGGTTTAGAGTTAGGGTGAGGTATAGGGGTTAGGTTTAGGGGTTAGTTTTAGGGTAAAAGGATAGGATTAGGGTTACGGGTTGGGCTTAGGTTTAGGGTTAAAGTTTACTGCTAGGGTTAGGGATAGGGTTCAGGGTTAGCTTTAGGGGTTCTGGTTAGGGTTAGGTGTTAGGTTAGTGTCAGAGTTAGGTCTAGTCGTGAGGGTAAGGTTTAGGGTTAGCTTTAAGAGCTAGGGTTAGGTTTAATGATTAGGATTAGAATTAGGGTTAAGGGTTAGGGTAAGGCTTAGGGGTTAGGGTGAAGGGTTAGGGTCAAGGGTTAGGGTTTTTGTTAGGCATAGCGTTGGGGTTAGAAGTAAGGGTTACTGTCAGTGTTAGGGTTTTAGGTAGGATTACGGTTAGGGTTAGCGGTTTAGAATTAGGGTTAGGGATTAGGTGTCACAGTGATGACTAGGAGATAGGGTTAGAATTATGGGATAGGGGTTGTTCTCAGGAAATGGGTTATGCATTAACGTTAGGATAAGAGGTTAAGTTAGGCGCACGGTGAGGTTTACGTGTTAAGGGGAGAAATAGGAACAGGGTTGGGTGTTATGTTCAGGGTTAGGGTTATCTGTTAAAGGTATTGTTTATGCTTAGCGCACGGGCCCTGTCTGCATTAGGCGGGCGGGGGGAGTTTAGGGGGCTGGGATTGTACCCGGGAACCCACTCTATCATACTCTGGGTATGGGCCCGTGGGTTTCATGCAGGACACAGTGGTAGAGCCTCCTTTCACGCATGGCATGGGAGGATTGCAGGCTTTCTAAACTCTAAGAAAGCAAGAAGTCTGAGAATTAGATTTAGGGTTAGGATTCTGGTTAGGGTTAAGGATGAAGTTTAGTGTTAGGGTGAGGGCTTAGGGTTAGTGATTAGGGTTAGGGTTAAAGGTTACTCTTAGGTTTAACGGTTACACTTTGGTTTAGGGTTCAGGTTTACGGTTAGGGTTAAGATGAGGGGTTAGGGTTTGGTACAGGGTTAGGGTTAAGTGTTAGGTTTAGGGTTGAAGATTAGGATTAGGGTTAGGATTAAAGGTTAGCGTGAGAGTTAACGCTTAGTGTTAAGGTTAAGAGTTAGGGTTTAGGGTTAGGGTTAGGGTTAGGGTTAGTTTTAGGGTTAGAGTTATGTGCTATGGTTTGTGTTAGAGGTTAGGGTTAGGTTTATTGGTCACGGTTAGGGTTACGTTTAGCGGGTAGCATTAGGGTTAGGGTTAGGGTTAAGGGATAGGATTAGGGATAAGTGTTGGGCATAGGGTTAGGGTTTAGTGTTAGGGTTATCATTAAGGATTAGGGTTAGGGTCATGGTTAAATGCTTGGGTGCGGGTAATGGTTAGGGTCAGGGTTAAGGTTCACGGATAGGGTTAGTGTTAAGGGTTATGGGTAGGTTTAGGGTTCAGGGTTAGTGTTAGCATTAGTGCTTAAGGTTAGAATTAGGCGGTAGGTTAGATTTAGGGTTAGATCTAGGCGTTAGGGTAAGGGCTAGCGTTAGGGTTAAGAGATAGGGTTAGGTTTAATGCTTAGGATTAGGGTTAGGGTTTGGGGTTAAAGTAAGTGTTAGGGGTTAGGTTTAAGGATCCAAGGTTAGGGTTATTTTTAGCTGTAGTGTTAGGGTTAGGGATAAGGGATCCCATTAGCATTAAGGGTCTTCCTTACTGTAGGGTTAAGGGTTAGGCTTAGAGTTAAAGGTTAAGGTTAGGGTCAGTGTTAAGTTTTAGGGTGAGGGTTAACGGTTAGGGTAAAGGTTAAGCGTTAGGGTTAGGGATTAGTGATTAGGGTTTTTGGTTAGTGTTAGGGTTAGCAGTTAGGAGTTAGTGTTTTATGAAGGGGTATGGTTAGAATTAGGAATGGGTTTAGAGTTAGGGTGAGGTATAGGGGTTAGGTTTAGGGGTTAGTTTTAGGGTAAAAGGATAGGATTAGGGTTACGGGTTGGGCTTAGGTTTAGGGTTAAAGTTTACTGCTAGGGTTAGGGATAAGGTTCAGGGTTAGCTTTAGGGGTTCTGGTTAGGGTTAGGTGTTAGGTTAGTGTCAGAGTTAGGTCTAGTCGTGAGGGTAAGGTTTAGGGTTAGCTTTAAGAGCTAGGGTTAGGTTTAATGATTAGGATTAGAATTAGGGTTAAGGGTTAGGGTAAGGCTTAGGGGTTAGGGTGAAGGGTTAGGGTCAAGGGTTAGGGTTTTTGTTAGGCATAGCGTTGGGGTTAGAAGTAAGGGTTACTGTCAGTGTTAGGGTTTTAGGTAGGATTACGGTTAGGGTTAGCGGTTTAGAATTAGGGTTAGGGATTAGGTGTCACAGTGATGACTAGGAGATAGGGTTAGAATTATGGGATAGGGGTTGTTCTCAGGAAATGGGTTATGCATTAACGTTAGGATAAGAGGTTAAGTTAGGCGCACGGTGAGGTTTACGTGTTAAGGGGAGAAATAGGAACAGGGTTGGGTGTTATGTTCAGGGTTAGGGTTATCTGTTAAAGGTATTGTTTATGCTTAGCGCACGGGCCCTGTCTGCATTAGGCGGGCGGGGGGAGTTTAGGGGGCTGGGATTGTACCCGGGAACCCACTCTATCATACTCTGGGTATGGGCCCGTGGGTTTCATGCAGGACACAGTGGTAGAGCCTCCTTTCACGCATGGCATGGGAGGATTGCAGGCTTTCTAAACTCTAAGAAAGCAAGAAGTCTGAGAATTAGATTTAGGGTTAGGATTCTGGTTAGGGTTAAGGATGAAGTTTAGTGTTAGGGTGAGGGCTTAGGGTTAGTGATTAGGGTTAGGGTTAAAGGTTACTCTTAGGTTTAACGGTTACACTTTGGTTTAGGGTTCAGGTTTACGGTTAGGGTTAAGATGAGGGGTTAGGGTTTGGTACAGGGTTAGGGTTAAGTGTTAGGTTTAGGGTTGAAGATTAGGATTAGGGTTAGGATTAAAGGTTAGCGTGAGAGTTAACGCTTAGTGTTAAGGTTAAGAGTTAGGGTTTAGGGTTAGGGTTAGGGTTAGGGTTAGTTTTAGGGTTAGAGTTATGTGCTATGGTTTGTGTTAGAGGTTAGGGTTAGGTTTATTGGTCACGGTTAGGGTTACGTTTAGCGGGTAGCATTAGGGTTAGGGTTAGGGTTAAGGGATAGGATTAGGGATAAGTGTTGGGCATAGGGTTAGGGTTTAGTGTTAGGGTTATCATTAAGGATTAGGGTTAGGGTCATGGTTAAATGCTTGGGTGCGGGTAATGGTTAGGGTCAGGGTTAAGGTTCACGGATAGGGTTAGTGTTAAGGGTTATGGGTAGGTTTAGGGTTCAGGGTTAGTGTTAGCATTAGTGCTTAAGGTTAGGATTAGGCGGTAGGTTAGATTTAGGGTTAGATCTAGGCGTTAGGGTAAGGGCTAGCGTTAGGGTTAAGAGATAGGGTTAGGTTTAATGCTTAGGATTAGGGTTAGGGTTTGGGGTTAAAGTAAGTGTTAGGGGTTAGGTTTAAGGATCCAAGGTTAGGGTTATTTTTAGCTGTAGTGTTAGGGTTAGGGATAAGGGATCCCATTAGCATTAAGGGTCTTCCTTACTGTAGGGTTAAGGGTTAGGCTTAGAGTTAAAGGTTAAGGTTAGGGTAAGCGTTAAGATTTAGGGTGAGGGTTAACGGTTAGGGTAAAGGTTAAGCGTTAGGGTTAGGGATTAGTGATTATGGTTTTTGGTTAGTGTTAGGGTTAGCGGTTAGGAGTTAGTGTTTTATGAAGGGGTATGGTTAGAATTAGGATTGGGGTTAGAGTTAGGGTGAGGTATAGGGGTTAGGTTTAGGAGTTAGTTTTAGGGTAAAAGGATAGGATTAGGGTTACGGGTTGGGCTTAGGTTTAGGGTTAAAGTTTACTGCTGGGGTTAGGGATAGGGTTCAGGGTTAGCTTTAGGGGTTCTGGTTAGGGTTAGGTGTTAGGTTAGTGTCAGGGTTAGGTCTAGTCGTGAGGGTAAGGTTTAGGGTTAGCTTTAAGAGCTAGGGTTAGGTTTAATGGTTAGGATTAGGATTAGGGTTAAGGGTTAGGGTAAGGCTTAGGGGTTAGGGTGAAGGGTTAGGGTCAAGGGTTAGGGTTTTTGTTAGGCATAGCGTTGGGGTTAGAAGAAAGGGTTACTGTCAGTGTTAGGGTTGTAGGTAGGGTTACGGTTAGGGTTAGCGGTTTAGAATTAGGGTTAGGGATTAGGTGTCACAGTGATGACTAGGAGATAGGGTTAGAATTATGGGATGGGGTTGTTCTCAGGAAATGGGTTATGCATTAACGTTAGGATAAGAGGTTAAAGTGAGGTGCACGGTAAGGTTTACGTGTTAAGGGGAGAAATAGGAACAGGGTTGGGTGTTATGTTCAGGGTTAGGGTTATCTGTTAAAGGTATTGTTTATGCTCAGTGCACGGGCCCTGTCTGCATTAGGCGGGCTGGGGGAGTTTAGGGGGCTGGGATTGTACCCGGGAACCCACTCTATCATACTCTGGGTATGGGCCCGTGGGTTTCATGCAGGACACAGTGGTAGAGCCTCCTTTCACGCATGGCATGGGAGGATTGCAGGCTTTCTAAACTCTAAGAAAGCAAGAAGTCTGAGAATTAGATTTAGGGTTAGGATTCTGGTTAGGGTTAAGGATGAAGTTTAGTGTTAGGGTGAGGGCTTAGGGTTAGGGATTATGGTTAGGGTTAAAGGTTACTCTTAGGTTTAACGGTTACACTTTAATTTAGGGTTCAGGTTTACGTTTAGGCTTAAGATGAGGGGTTAGGGTATGGTACAGGGTTAGGGTTAAGTGTAAGGTTTAGGGTTGAAGATTAGGATTAGGGTTAGGATTAAAGGTTAGCGTGAGAGTTAACGCTTAGGGTTAAGGTTAAGAGTTAGGGTTTAGGGTTAGGGTTAGGGTTAGTTTTAGGGTTAGAGTTATGTGCTATGGTTTGTGTTAGAGGTTAGGGTTAGGTTTACTGGTCATGGTTAGGGTTACTTTTAGGGGTTAGCATTAGGGTTAGGGTTAGGGTTAGGGTTAAGGGATAGGATTAGGGTTAAGTGTTGGGCTTAGTGTTAGGGTTTAGTGTTAAGGTTAGCATTAAGGATTAGGGTTAGGGTCAGGGTAAAATGCTTGGGTGCGGGTAATGGTTAGGTTAAGGGTTTAGGTTCACGGATAGGGTTAGTGTTAAGGGTTACCGGTAGGTTTAGGGTTTAGGGTTAGTTTTAGCATTAGGGCTTAAGGTTAGGATTAGGCGGTAGGTTAGATTTAGGGTTAGATCTAGGCGTTAGGGTAAGGGCTAGCGTTAGGGTTAAGAGATAGGGTTAGGTTTAATGCTTAGGATTAGGGTTAGGGTTTGGGGTTAAAGTAAGTGTTAGGGGTTGGGTTTAAGGATCCGAGGTTAGGGTTATTTTTAGCTGTAGTGTTAGGGTTAGGGATAAGGGATCCCATTAGCATTAAGGGTCTTCCTTACTGTTGGGTTAAGGGTTAGGCTTAGAGTTAAAGGTTAAGGTTAGGGTCAGGGTTAAGATTTAGGGTGAGGGTTAACGGTTAGGGTAAAGGTTAAGCGTTAGGGTTAGGTATTAGTGATTAGGGTTTTTGGTTAGTGTTAGGGTTAGCGGTTAGGAGTTAGTGTTTTATGAAGGGGTATGGTTAGAATTAGGATTGGGGTTAGAGTTAGGGTGAGGTATAGGGGTTAGGTTTAGGGGTTAGTTTTAGGGTAAAGGATAGGATTAGGGTTACTGGTTGGGCTTAGGTTTAGGGTTAAAGTTTACTGCTAGGGTTAGGGATAGGGTTCAGGGTTAGCTTTAGGGGTTCTGGTTAGGGTTAGGTGTTAGGTTAGTGTCAGGGTTAGGTCTAGTCGTGAGGGTAAGGTTTAGGGTTAGCTTTAAGAGCTAGGGTTAGGTTTAATGGTTAGGATTAGGATTAGGGTTAAGGGTTACGGTAAGGCTTAGGGGTTAGCGTGAAGGGTTAGGGTCAAGGGTTAGGGTTTTTGTTAGGCATAGCGTTGGGGTTAGAATTAAGGGTTACTGTCAGTGTTAGGGTTGTAGGTAGGGTTACGGTTAGGGTTAGCGGTTTAGAATTAGGGTTAGGGATTAGGTGTCACAGTGATGACTAGGAGATAGGGTTAGAATTATGGGATGGGGTTGTTCTCAGGAAATGGTTAATTCATTAACGTTAGGATAAGAAGTTAAAGTTAGGCACACGGTGAGGTTTACGTGTTAAGGGGAGAAATAGGAACAGAGTTGGGTGTTATGTTCAGGGTTAGGGTTATCTGTTAAAGGTATTGTTTATGCTTAGCGCACGGGCCCTGTCTGCATTAGGCGGGGGGGGGAGTTTAGGGGGCTGGGATTGTACCCGGGAACCCACTCTATCATACTCTGGGTATGGGCCCGTGGGTTTCATGCAGGACACAGTGGTAGAGCCTCCTTTCACGCATGGCATGGGAGGATTGCAGGCTTTCTAAACTCTAAGAAAGCAAGAAGTCTGAGAATTAGTTTTAGGGTTAGGATTCTGGTTAGGGTTAAGGATGAAGTTTAGTGTTAGGGTGACGCTTAGGGTTAGGGCTTAGGGTTAGGGTTAAAGATTACTCTTATTTTTAACGGTTACACTTTGGTTTAGAGTTGAGGTTTACGGTTAGGGTTAAGATGAGGGGTTAGGGTTTGGTACAGGGTTAGGGTTAAGTGTTAGCTTTAGGGTTGAAGATTAGGATTAGGGTTAGGATTAAAGGTTAGCGTGAGAGTTAACGCTTAGGGTTAAGGTTAAGAGTTAGTGTTTAGGGTTAGGGTTAGGGTTAGGGTTAGTTTTAGGTGTAGAGTTATGTGCTATGGTTTGTGTTAGAGGTTAGGTTTAGGTTTACTGATCACAGTTAGGTTTAGTTTAGGGGGTAGCATTAGGGTTAGGGTTAGGGTTAGGGTTAAGGGATAGGATTAGGGTTAAGTGTTGGGCTTAGGGTTAGGGTTTAGTGTTAAGGTTAGCATTAAGGATTAGGGTTAGGGTCAGGGTTAAATGCTTGGGTGCGGGTAATGGTTAGGGTCAGGGTTTAGGTTCACGGATAAGGTTAGTGTTAAGGGTTACGGGTAGGTTTAGGGTTCACGGTTAGTGTTAGCATTAGGGCTTAAGGTTAGGATTAGGCGGTAGGTTAGATTTAGGGTTAGATCTAGGCGTTAGGGTAAGGGCTAGCGTTAGGGTTAAGAGATAGGGTTAGGTTTAATGCTTAGGATTAGGATTAGGGTTTGGGGTTAAAGAAAGTGTTAGGGGTTAGTTTTAAGGATCAAATGTTAGGGTTATTTTTAGCTGTAGTGTTAGGGTTAGGGATAAGGGATCCCATTAGCATTAAGGGTCTTCCTTCCTGTAGGGTTAAGGGATAGTCTTAGAGTTAAAGCTTAAGGTTAGGGTCAGTGTTAAGATTTAGGGTGAGGGTTAACGGTTAGGGTAAAGGTTAAGCGTTAGGGTTAGGGATTAGTGATTAGGGTTTTTGGTTAGTGTTAGGGTTACCGGTTAGGAGTTAGTGTTTTATGAAGGGGTATGGCTAGAATTAGGATTGGGGTTAGAGCTAGGGTGAGGTATAGGGGTTAGGTTTAGGGGTTAGTTTTAGGGTAAAAGGATAGGATTAGGGTTACGGGTTGGGCTTAGGTTTAGGGTTAAAGTTTACTGCTAGGGTCAGGGATAGGGTTCAGGGTTAGTTTTAGGGGTTCTGGTTAGGGTTAGGTGTTAGGTTAGTGTCAGAGTTAGGTCTAGTCTTGAGAGTAAGGTTTAGGGTTAGCTTTAAGAGCTAGGGTTAGGTTTAATGGTTAGGATTAGGATTAGGGTTAAGGGTTAGGGTAAGGCTTAGGGGTTAGGGTGAAGGGTTAGGGTCAAGGGTTAGGGTTTTTGTTAGGCATAGCGTTGGGGTTAGAAGTAAGGGTTACTGTCAGTGTTAGGGTTGTAGGTAGGGTTACGGTTAGGGTTAGCGATTTAGAATTAGGGTTAGGGATTAGGTGTCACAGTGATGACTAGGAGATAGGGTTAGAATTATGGGATGGGGTTGTTCTCAGGAAATGGGTTATGCATTAACGTTAGGATAAGAGGTTAAAGTTAGGCTCACGGTGAGGTTTACGTGTTAAGGGGAGAAATAGGAACAGGGTTGGGTGTTATGTTCAGGGTTAGGGTTATCTGTTAAAGGTATTGTTTATGCTTAGCGCACGGGCCCTGTCTGCATTAGGCGGGCGGGGGGAGTTTAGGGGGCTGGGATTGTACCCGGGAACCCACTCTATCATACTCTGGGTATGGGCCCGTGGGTTTCATGCAGGACACAGTGGTAGAGCCTCCTTTCACGCATGGCATGGGAGGATTGCAGGCTTTCTAAACTCTAAGAAAGCAAGAAGTCTGAGAATTAGATTTAGGGTTAGGATTCTGGTTAGGGTTAAAGATGAAGTTTAGTGTTAGGGTGAGGGCTTAGGGTTAGGGATTAGGGTTAGGGTTAAAGGTTACTCTTAGGTTTAACGGTTACACTTTAATTTAGGGTTGAGGTTTACGGTTAGGGTTAAGATGAGGGGTTAGGGTTTGGTACAGGGTTAGGGTTAAGTGTTAGGTTTAGGGTTGAAGATTAGGATTAGGGTTAGGATTAAAGGTTAGCGTGAGAGTTAACGCTTAGGGTGAAGGTTAAGAGTTAGGGTTTAGGGTTAGGGTTAGGGTTAGGGTTAGTTTTAGGTTTAGAGTTATGTGCTATGGTTTGTGTTACAGGTTAGGGTTAGGTTTACTGGTCACAGTTAGGTTTAGTTTAGGGGTTAGCATTAGGGTTAGGGTTAGGGTTAAGGGATAGGATTAGGGTAAAGTGTTGGGCGTAGGGTTAGGGTTTAGTGTTAGGGTTAGCATTAAGGATTAAGGTTAGGGTTAGGGTTAAATGCTTGGGTGCGGGTAATGGTTAGAGTCAGGGTAAAGGTTCACGGATAGGGTTAGTGTTAAGGGTTACGGGTAGGTTTAGGGTTCAGGGTTAGTGTTAGCATTAGGGCTTAAGGTTAGGATTAGGCGGTAGGTTAGATTTAGGGTTAGATCTAGGCGTTAGGGTAAGGGCTAGCATTAGGCTTAAGAGATAGGGTTAGGTTTAATGCTTAGGATTAGGGTTAGGGTTTGGGGTTAAAGTAAGTGTTAGGGGTTAGGTTTAAGGATCCAAGGTTAGGGTTATTTTTAGCTTTAGTGTTAGGGTTAGGGATAAGGGATCCCATTAGCATTAAGGGTCTTCCTTCCTATAGGGTTAAGGGTTAGGCTTAGAGTTAAAGGTTAAGGTTAGGGTCAGTGTTAAGATTTAGGGTGAGGGTTAACGGTTAGGGTAAAGGTTATGCGTTAGGGTTTGGGATTAGTGATTAGGGTTTTTGGTTAGTGTTCGGGTTAGCGGTTAGGAGTTAGTGTTTTATGAAGGGGTACGGTTAGAATTAGGATTGGGGTTAGAGTTAGGTTGAGGTATAGGGGTTAGGTTTAGGGGTTAGTTTTACGGTAAAAGGATAGGATTAGGGTTACGGGTTGGGCTTAGGTTTAGGGTTAAAGTTTACTGCTAGGGTTAGGGATAGGGTTCAGGGTTATCTTTAGGGGTTCTGGTTAGGGTTAGGTGTTAGGTTAGTGTCAGGGTTAGGTCTAGTCGTGAGGGTAAGGTTTAGGGTTAGCTTTAAGAGCTAGGGTTAGGTATAATGGTTAGGATTAGGATTAGGGTTAAGGGTTAGGGTAAGGCTTAGGGGTTAGGGTGAAGGGTTAGGGTCAAGGGTTAGAGTTTTTGTTAGGCATAGCATTGGGGTTAGAAGTAAGGGTTACTGTCAGTGTTAGGGTTGTAGGTAGGGTTACGGTTAGGGTTAGCGGTTTAGAATTAGGGTTAGGGATTAGGAGTCACAGTGATGACTAGGAGATAGGGTTAGAATTATGGGATGGGGTTGTTCTCAGGAAATGGGTTATGCATTAACGTTAGGATAAGAGGTTAATGTTAGGCGCACGGTGAGGTTTAAGTGTTAAGGGGAGAAATAGGAACAGGGTTGGGTGTTATGTTCAGGGTTAGGGTTATCTGTTAAAGGTATTGTTTATGCTTAGCGCATGGGCCCTGTCTGCATTAGGCGGGCGGGGGGAGTTTAGGGGGCTGGGATTGTACCCGGGAACCCACTCTATCATACTCTGGGTATGGGCCCGTGGGTTTCATGCAGGACACAGTGGTAGAGCCTCCTTTCACGCATGGCATGGGAGGATTGCAGGCTTTCTAAACTCTAAGAAAGCAAGAAGTCTGAGAATTAGATTTAGGGTTAGGATTATGGTTAGGGTTAAGGATAAAGTTTAGTGTTAGGGTGAGGGCTTAGGGTTAGGGATTAGGTTAGGGTTAAAGATTACTCTTAGGTTTAACGGTTACACTTTGGTTTAGGGTTGAGGTTTACGGTTAGGGTTAAGATGAGGGGTTAGGGTTTGGTACAGGGTTAGGGTTAAGTGTTAGGTTTAGGGTTGAAGATTAGGATTAGGGTTAGGATTAAAGGTTAGCGTGAGAGTTAACGCTTAGGGTTAAGGTTAAGATTTAGGGTTTAGGGTTAGGTTTAGGATTAGTTTTAGGGTTAGAGTTATGTGCTATGGTTTGTGTTAGAGGTTAGGGTTAGGTTTACTGGTCACGGTTAGGGTTACGTTTAGGGGTTAGCATTAGGGTTAGGGTTAGGGTTAGGGTTAAGGGATAGGATTAGGGTTAAGCCTTGGGCTTAGGGTTAGGGTTTAGTGTTAAGGTTAGCATTAAGGATTAGGGTTAGGGTCAGGGTTAAATGCTTGGGTGCGGGTAATGGTTAGGGTCAGGGTTTAGGTTCACGGATATGGTTAGTGTTAAGGGTTACAGGTAGGTTTAAGGTTCAGGGTTAGTGTTAGCATTAGGGCTTAAGGTTAGGATTAGGCGGTAGGTTAGATTTAGGGTTAGATCTAGGCGTTAGGGTGATGGCTAGCGTTAGGGTTAAGAGATAGGGTTAGGTCTAATGCTTAGGATTAGGGTTAGGGTTTGGGGTTAAAGTAAGTGTTAGGGGTTAGGTTTAAGGATCAAAGCTTAGGGTTATTTTTAGCTGTAGTGTTAGGGTTAGGGATAAGGGATCCCATTAGCATTAAGGGTCTTCCTTACTGTAGGGTTAAGGGTTAGGCTTAGAGTTAAAGGTTAAGGTTAGGGTCAGTGTTAAGATTTAGGGTGAGGGTTAACGGTTAGGGTAAAGGTTAAGCATTAGGGTTAGGGGTTAGTGATTAGGGTTTTTGGTTAGTGTTAGGGTTAGCGGTTAGGAGTTAGTGTTTTATGAAGGGGTATGGTTAGAATTAGGATTGGTGTTAGAGTTAGGGTGAGGTATAGGGGTTAGGTTTAGGGGTTAGTTTTAGGGTAAAAGGATAGGATTAGGGTTACGGGTTGGGCTTAGGTTTAGGGTTAAAGTTTACTGCTAGGGTTAGGTATAGGGTTCAGGGTTAGCTTTAGGGGTTCTGGTTAGGGTTAGGTGTTAGGTTAGTGTCAGGGTTAGGTCTAGTCGTGAGGGTAAGGTTTAGGGTTAGCTTTAAGAGCTAGGGTTAGGTTTAATGATTAGGATTAGCATTAGGGTTAAGGGTTAGGGTAAGGCTTAGGGGTGAGGGTGAAGGGTTAGGGTCAAGGGTTAGGGTTTTTGTTAGGCATAGCGTTGGGGTTAGAATTAAGGGTTACTGTCAGTGTTAGGGTTGTAGGTAGGGTTACGGTTAGGGTTAGCGGTTTAGAATTAGGGTTAGGGTTTAGGTGTCACAGTGATGACTAGGAGATAGGGTTAGAATTATGGGATGGGGTTGTTCTCAGGAAATGGGTTATGCATTAACGTTAGGATAAGAGGTTAAAGTTAGGCGCACGGGTGAGGTTTACGTGTTAAGGGGAGAAATAGGAACAGGGTTGGGTGTTATGTTCAGGGTTAGGGTTATCTGTTAAAGGTATTGTTTATGCTTAGCGCACGGGCCCTGTCTGCATTAGGCGGGCGGGGGGAGTTTAGGGGGCTGGGATTGTACCCGGGAACCCACTCTATCATACTCTGGGTATGGGCCCGTGGGTTTCATGCAGG
>NW_027182827.1:1530000-1535000 GCF_041146395.1 Eulemur rufifrons | reverse complement strand
AGAGTAAACGCTTAGTGTTAAGGTTATGAGTTAGGGTTTAGGGTTAGGGTTAGGATTAGTTTTAGGGTTAGAGTTATGTGCTATGGTTTGTGTTAGAGGTTAGGGTTAGGTTTATTCGTCACGGTTAGGGTTATGTTTAAGGGTTAGCATTAGGGTCAGGGTTAGGGTTAGGGTTAAGGGATAGGTTTAGGGTTAAGTGTTGGGCTTAGGGTTAGGGTTTAGTGTTAAGGTTAGCATTAAGGATTAGGGTTAGGGTCAGGGTTAAATGCTTGGGTGCGGGTAATGGTTAGGGTCAGGGTTTAGGTTCACGGATAGGGTTAGTGTTAAGTGTTACGGGTAGGTTTAGGGTTCAGGGTTAGTGTTAGCATTAGGGCTTAAGGTTAGGATTAGGCGGTAGGTTAGATTTAGGCTTAGATCTAGGCGTTAGGGTAAGGGCTAGCGTTAGGGTTAAGAGATAGTGTTAGGTTTAATGCTTAGGATTAGGGTTAGGGTTGGGGGTTAAAGTAAGTGTTAGGGATTAGGTTTAAGGAACCAAGGTTAGGGTTATTTTTAGCTGTAGTGTTAGGGTTAGGGATAAGGGATCCCATTAGCATTAAGGGTCTTCCTTACTGTAGGGTTAAGGGTTAGGCTTAGAGTTAAAGGTTAAGGTTAAGGTCAGGGTTAAGATTTAAGGTGAGGTTTAACGGTTTGGGTAAAGGTTAAGCGTTAGGGTTAGGGATTAGTGATTAGGGATTTTGGTTAGTGTTAGGGTTAGCGGTTAGGAGTTAGTGTTTTATGAAGGGGTATGGTTAGAATTAGGATTGGGATGAGAGTTAGGGTGAGGTATAGGGGTTAGGTTTAGGGGTTAGTTTTAGGGTAAAAGTATAGGATTACGGTTACGGGTTGGGCTTAGGTTCAGGGTTAAAGTTTACTGCTGGGGTTAGGGATAGGGTTCCGGGTTAGCTTTAGGGGTTCTGGTTAGGGTTAGGTGTTAGGTTAGTGTCAGGGTTAGGTCTAGTCGTGAGTGTAAGGTTTAGGGTTAGCTTTAAGAGCTAGGGTTAGGTTTAATGGTTAGGATTAGGATTAGGTTTAAGGGTTAGGGTAAGGCTTAAGGGTTAGGGTGAAGGGTTAGGGTCAAGGGTTAGGGTTTTTGTTAGGCATAGCGTTGGGGTTAGAAGTAAGGGTTACTGTCAGTGTTAGGGTTGTAGGTAGGGTTCCGGGTGGGGTTAGCGGTTTCGAATTAGGGTTAGGGATTAGGTGTCACAGTGATGACTAGGAGATAGGGTTAGAATTATGGGATAGGGGTTGTTCTCAGGAAATGGGTTATGCATTAACGTTAGGATAAGAGGTTAAAGTTAGGCGCACGGTGAGGTTTACGTGTTAAGGGGAGAAATAGGAACAGGGTTGGGTGTTATGTTCAGGGTTAGGGTTATCTGTTAAAGGTATTGTTTATGCTTAGCGCACGGGCCCTGTCTGCATTGGGCGGGCGGGGGGAGTTTAGGGGGCTGGGATTGTACCCGGGAACCCACTCTATCATACTCTGGGTATGGGCCCGTGGGTTTCATGCAGGACACAGTGGTAGAGCCTCCTTTCACGCATGGCATGGGAGGATTACAGGCTTTCTAAACTCTAAGAAAGCAAGAAGTCTGAGAATTAGATTTAGGGTTAGGATTATGGTTAGGGTTAAGGATGAAGTTTAGTGTTAGCGTGAGGGCTTAGGGTTAGGGAATAGGATTAGGGTTAAAGGTTACACTTAGGTTTAACGGTTACACTTTGGTTTAGGGTTGAGTTTTACGGTTAGGGTTAAGATGAGGGGTTAGGGTTTGGTACAGGGTTAGGATTAAGTGTTAGGTTTAGGGTTGAAGATTAGAATTAGGGTTAGGATTAAAGGTTAGCGTGAGAGTTAACGCTTAGGGTTAAGGTTAAGAGTTAGGGTTTAGGGTTAGGGTTAGGGTTAGTTTTAGGGTTAGAGTTATGTGCTATGGTTTGTGTTAGAGGTTAGGGTTAGGTTTACTGGTCACGGTTAGGGTTACTTTTAGGGGTTAGCATTAGGGTTAGGGTTAGGGTTAGGGTTAAGGTATAGGATTAGGGTTAAGTGTTGGGCTTAGGGTTAGGGTTTAGTGTTAAGGTTAGCATTAAGGATTAGGGTTAGGGTCAGGGTTAAATGCTTGGGTGCGGGTAATGGTTAGGGTCAAGGTGAAGGTTCACGGATAGGGTTAGTGTTAAGGGTTACGGGTAGGTTTAGGGTTCAATGTTAGTGTTAGCATTAGGGCTTAAGTTTAGGATTAGGCGGTAGGTTTGATTTAGGGTTAGATCTAGGCATTAGGGTAAGGGCTAGCGTTAGGGTTAAGAGATAGGGTTAGGTTTAATGATTAGGGTTAGGGTTAGGTTTTGGGGTTAAAGTAAGTTTTAGGGGTTAGGTTTAAGGATCAAAGATTAGACTTATTTTTAGCTGTAGTGTGAGGTTTAGGGATAAGGGATCCCATTAGCATTAAGGGTCTTCCTTACTGTAGGGTTAAGGGTTAGGTTTAGAGTTAAAGGTTAAGGTTAGGGTCAGTGTTAAGATTTAGGGTGAGGATTAACGGTCAGGGTAAAGGTTAAGTATCAGGGTTAGGGATTAGTGATTAGGGTTTTTGGTTAGTGTTAGGGTTAGCGGTTAGGAGTTAGTGTTTTATGAAGGGGTATGGTTAGAATTAGGATTGGGGTTAGAGTTAGGGTGAGGTATAGGGGTTAGGTTTAGGGGTTAGTTTTAGGGTAAAAGGATAGGATTAGCGTTATGGGTTCGGCTTAGGTTTAGGGTTAAAATTTACTGCTGGGGTTAGGGATAGGGTTCAGGGTTAGCTTTAGGGGTTCTGGTTAGGGTTAGGTGTTAGGTTAGTGTCAGGGTTAGGTCTAGTCGTGAGGGTAAGGTTTAGGGTTAGCTTTAAGAGCTAGGATTAGGTTTAATGGTTAGGATTAGGATTAGGGTTAAGGGTTAGGGTAAGGCTTAAGGGTTAGGGTGAAGGGTTAGGGTCAAGGGTTAGGGTTTTTGTTAGGCATAGCGTTGGGGTTAGAAGTAAGGGTTACTGTCAGTGTTAGGGTTGTAGGTAGGGTTACGGTTAGGGTTAGCGGATTAGAATTAGGGTTAGGAATAAGGTGTCACAGTGATGACTAAGAGATAGGGTTAGAATTATGGGATAGGGGTTGTTCTCAGGAAATGCGTTATGCATTAAAGTTAGGATAAGAGGTTAAAGTTAGGCGCACGGTGAGGTTTACGTGTTAAGGGGAGAAATAGGAACAGGGTTGGGTGTTATGTTCAGGGTTAGGGTTATCTGTTAAAGGTATTGTTTATGCTTAGCGCACGGGCCCTGTCTGCATTAGGCGGGCGGGGGGAGTTTAGGGGGCTGGGATTGTACCCGGGAACCCACTCTATCATACTCTGGGTATGGGCCCGTGGGTTTCATGCAGGACACAGTGGTAGAGCCTCCTTTCACGCATGGCATGGGAGGATTGCAGGCTTTCTAAACTCTAAGAAAGCAAGAAGTCTGAGAATTAGATTTAGGGTTAGGATTCTGGTTAGGGTTAAGGATGAAGTTTAGTGTTAGGGTGAGGGCTTAGGGTTAGGGCTTAGGGTTAGGGTTAAAGGTTACTCTTAGGTTTAACGGTTACACTTTGGTTTAGGGTTGAGGTTTACGGTTAGGGTTAAGATGAGGGGTTCCGGTTTGGTACAGGGTTAGGATTAAGTGTTAGGTTTAGTGTTGAAGATTAGGATTAGGGTTAGGATTAAAGGTTAGCGTGAGAGTTAACGCTTAGGGTTAAGGTTAAGAGTTAGGGTTTAGGTTTAGGGTTAGAGTTAGGGTTAGTTTTAGGTTTAGAGTTATGTGCTATGGTTTGTGTTAGAGGTTAGGGTTAGGTTTACTGGTCACGGTTAGGGTTACGTTTAGGAGGTAGCATTAGGGTTAGGGTTAGGGTTAAGGGATAGGATTAGGGTTAAGTGTTGGGCTTAGGGTTAGGGTTTAGTGTTAGGTTTATCATTAAGGATTAGGGTTAGAATCAGGGTTAAATGCTTGGGTGCAGGTAATGGTTAGGGTCAGGGTTAAGGTTCACGGATAGGGTTAGTGTTAAGGGTTACGGGTAGGTTTAGGGTTCAGGGTTAGTGTTAGCATTAGGGCTTAAGGTTAGGATTAGTCGGTAGGTTAGATTTAGGGTTGGATCTAGGCGTTAGGGTAAGGGCTAGCGTTAGGGTTAAGATATAGGATTAGGTTTAATGCTTAGGATTAGGGTTAGGGTTTGGGGTTAAAGTAAGTGTTAGGGGTTAGGTTTAAGGATCCAAGGTTAGGGTTATTTTTAGCTGTAGTGTTAGGGTTAGGGATAAGGGATCCCATTAGCATTAAGGGTCTTCCTTACTGTAGGGTTAAGGGTTAGGCTTAGAGTTAAAGGTTAAGGTTAGGGTCAGTGTTAAGATTTAGGGTGAGGGTTAACGGTTAGGGTAAAGGTTAAGCATTATGGTTAGGGGTTAGTGATTAGGGTTTTTGGTTAGTGTTAGGGTTAGCGGTTAGGAGTTAGTGTTTTATGAAGGGGTATGGTTAGAATTAGGATTGGGGTTAGAGTTAGGGTGAGGTATAGGGGTTAGGTTTAGGGGTTAGTTTTAGGGTAAAAGGATAGGATTAGCGTTATGGGTTCGGCTTAGGTTTAGGGTTAAAGTTTACTGCTAGGGTTAGGGATAGGGTTCAGGCTTAGCTTTAGGGGTTCTGGTTAGGGTTAGGTGTTAGGTTAGTGTCAGGGTTAGGTCTAGTCGTGAGGGTAAGGTTTAGGGTTAGCTTTAAGAGCTAGGGTTAGGTTTAATGGTTAGGATTAGAATTAGGGTTAAGGGTTAGGGTAAGGCTTAGGGGTTAGGGTGAAGGGTTAGGGTCAAGGGTTAGGGTTTTTGTTAGGCATAGCGTTGGGGTTAGAAGTAAGGGTTACTGTCAGTGTTAGGGTTGTAGGTAGGGTTACGGTTAGGGTTAGCGGTTTAGAATTAGGGTTAGGGTTTAGGTGTCACA
>NW_027182827.1:1517500-1522500 GCF_041146395.1 Eulemur rufifrons | reverse complement strand
AGGGTTAAAGTTTACTGCTGGGGTTAGGGATAGGGTTCCGGGTTAGCTTTAGTGGTTCTGGTTAGGGTTAGGTGTTAGGTTAGTGTCAGGGTTAGGTCTAGTCGTGAGTGTAAGGTTTAGGGTTAGCTTTAAGAGCTAGGGTTAGGTTTAATGGTTAGGATTAGGATTAGGGTTAAGGGTTAGGGTAAGGCTTAAGGGTTAGGGTGAAGGGTTAGGGTCAAGGGTTAGGGTTTTTGTTAGGCATAGCGTTGGGGTTAGAAGTAAGGGTTACTGTCAGTGTTAGGGTTGTAGGTAGGGTTACGGGTAAGGTTAGCGGTTTAGAATTAGGGTTAGGGATTAGGTGTCACAGTGATGACTAGGAGATAGGGTTAGAATTATGGGATAGGGGTTGTTCTCAGGAAATGGGTTATGCATTAACGTTAGGATAAGAGGTTAAAGTTAGGCGCACGGTGAGGTTTACGTGTTAAGGGGAGAAATAGGAACAGGGTTGGGTGTTATGTTCAGGGTTAGGGTTATCTGTTAAAGGTATTGTTTATGCTTAGCGCACGGGCCCTGTCTGCATTGGGCGGGCGGGGGGAGTTTAGGGGGCTGGGATTGTACCCGGGAACCCACTCTATCATACTCTGGGTATGGGCCCGTGGGTTTCATGCAGGACACAGTGGTAGAGCCTCCTTTCACGCATGGCATGGGAGGATTGCAGGCTTTCTAAACTCTAAGAAAGCAAGAAGTCTGAGAATTTGATTTAGGGTTAGGATTCTGGTTAGGGTTAAGGATGAAGTTTAGTGTTAGGGTGAGGGCTTAGGGTTAGGGAATAGGGTCAGGGTTAAAGGTTACTGTTAGGTTTAACGGTTACACTTTGGTTTAGGGTTGAGGTTTACGGTTAGGGTTAAGATGAGGGGTTCCGGTTTGGTACAGGGTTAGGATTAAGTGTTAGGTTTAGGGTTGAAGATTAGGATTAGGGTTAGGATTAAAGGTTAGCGTGAGAGTTAACGCTTAGGGTTAAGGTTAAGAGTTAGGGTTTAGGGTTAGGGTTAGTGTTAGGGTTAGTTTTAGGGTTAGAGTTATGTGCTATGGTTTGTGTTAGAGGTTAGGGTTAGGTTTACTGGTCACGGTTAGGGTTACGTTTAGGAGGTAGCATTAGGGTTAGGGTTAAGGTTAAGGGATAGGATTAGGGTTAAGTGTTGGGCTTAGGGTTAGGGTTTAGTGTTAGGTTTATCATTAAGGATTAGGGTTAGAATCAGGGTTAAATACTTGGGTGCGGGTAATGGTTAGGGTCAGGGTTAAGGTTCACGGATAGGGTTAGTGTTAAGGGTTACGGGTAGGTTAGGGTTCAGGGTTAGTGTTAGCATTAGGGCTTAAGTTTAACATTACGCGGTAGGTTAGATTTAGGGTTAGATCTAGGCGTTAGGGTAAGGGCTAGCGTTAGGGTTAAGAGATAGGGTTATGTCTAATGCTTAGGATTAGGGTTAGGGTTTGGGGTTAAAATAAGTGTTAGGGGTTAGGTTTAAGGATCCAAGGTTAGGGTTATTTTTAGCTGTAGTGTTAGGGTTAGGGATAAGGGATCCCATTTGCATTAAGGGTCTTCCTTACTGTAGGGTTAAGTGTTAGGCTTAGAATTAAAGGTTAAGGTTAGGGTCAGTGTTAAGATTCAGGGTGAGGGTTAACGGTTAGGGTAAAGGTTAAGCGTCAGAGTTAGGGATTAGTGATTAGGGTTTTTGGTTAGTGTTAGGGTTAGCGGTTAGGAGTCAGTGTTTTATGAAGGGGTATGGTTAGAATTAGGATTGGGGTTAGAGTTAGGGTGAGGTATAGGGGTTAGGTTTAGGGGTTAGTATTAGGGTAAAAGGATAGGATTAGGGTTACGGGTTGGGCTTAGGTTTAGGGTTAAAGTTTACTGCTAGGGTTAGGGACAGGGTTCAGGGTTAGCTTTAGGGGTTCTGGTTAGGGTTAGGTGTTAGGTTAGTGTCAGGGTTAGGTGTAGTCGTGAGGGTAAGGTTTAGGGTTAGCTTTAAGAGCTAGGGTTAAGTTTAATGGTTAGGATTAGGATTAGGGTTAAGGGTTAGGGTAAGGCTTAGGGGTTAGGGTGAAGGGTTAGGGTCAAGGTTTAGGGTTTTTGTTAGGCATAGCGTTGGGTTTAGAAGTAAGGGTTACTGTCAGTGTTAGGGCTGTAGGTAGGGTTACGAATAGGGTTAGCGGTTTAGGATTAGGGTTAGGGATTATGTGTCACAGTGATGACTAGGAGATAGGGTTAGAATTATGGGATAGGGGTTTTCCTTAGGAAATTGGTTTTGCATTAACTTTAGGATAAGAGGTTAAAGTTAGGCGCACGGTGAGGTTTACGTGTTAAGGGGAGAAATAGGAAGAGGGTTGGGTGTTATGTTCAGGGTTAGGGTTATCTGTTAAAGGTATTGTTTATGCTTACCGCAAGGGCCCTGTCTGCATTAGGCGGGCGGGGGGAGTTTAGGGGGCTGGGATTGTACCCGGGAACCCACTCTATCATACTCTGGGTATGGGCCCGTGGGTTTCATGCAGGACACAGTGGTAGAGCCTCCTTTCACGCATGGCATGGGAGGATTGCAGGCTTTCTAAACTCTAAGAAAGCAAGAAGTCTGAGAATTAGATTTAGGGTTAGGATTCTGGTTAGGGTTAAGGATGAAGTTTAGTGTTAGGGTGAGGGCTTAGGGTTAGGGCTTAGGGTTAGGGTTAAAGGTTACTCTTAGGTTTAACGGTTACACTTTGGTTTAGGGTTGAGGTTTACGGTTAGGGTTAAGATGAGGGATTCCGGTTTGGGACAGGGTTAGGATTAAGTGTTAGGTTTAGTGTTGAAGATTAGGATTAGGGTTAGGATTAAAGGTTAGCGTGAGAGTTAACGCTTAGGGTTAAGGTTAAGAGTTAGGGTTTAGGTTTAGGGTTAGAGTTAGGGTTAGTTTTAGGTTTAGAGTTATGTGCTATGGTTTGTGTTAGAGGTTAGGGTTAGGTTTACTGGTCACGGTTAGGGTTACGTTTAGGAGGTAGCATTAGGGTTAGGGTTAGTGTTAAGGGATAGGATTAGGGTTAAGTGTTGGGCTTAGGGTTAGGGTTTAGTGTTAGGTTTATCATTAAGGATTAGGGTTAGAATCAGGGTTAAATGCTTGGGTGCAGGTAATGGTTAGGGTCAGGGTTAAGGTTCACGGATAGGGTTAGTGTTAAGGGTTACGGGTAGGTTTAGGGTTCAGGGTTAGTGTTAGCATTAGGGCTTAAGGTTAGGATTAGTCGGTAGGTTAGATTTAGGGTTGGATCTAGGCGTTAGGGTAAGGGCTAGCGTTAGGGTTAAGATATAGGATTAGGTTTAATGCTTAGGATTAGGGTTAGGGTTTGGGGTTAAAGTAAGTGTTAGGGGTTAGGTTTAAGGATCCAAGGTTAGGGTTATTTTTAGCTGTAGTGTTAGGGTTAGGGATAAGGGATCCCATTAGCATTAAGGGTCTTCCTTACTGTAGGGTTAAGGGTTAGGCTTAGAGTTAAAGGTTAAGGTTAGGGTCAGTGTTAAGATTTAGGGTGAGGGTTAACGGTTAGGGTAAAGGTTAAGCATTATGGTTAGGGGTTAGTGATTAGGGTTTTTGGTTAGTGTTAGGGTTAGCGGTTAGGAGTTAGTGTTTTATGAAGGGGTATGGTTAGAATTAGGATTGGGGTTAGAGTTAGGGTGAGGTATAGGGGTTAGGTTTAGGGGTTAGTTTTAGGGTAAAAGGATAGGATTAGCGTTATGGGTTCGGCTTAGGTTTAGGGTTAAAGTTTACTGCTAGGGTTAGGGATAGGGTTCAGGCTTAGCTTTAGGGGTTCTGGTTAGGGTTAGGTGTTAGGTTAGTGTCAGGGTTAGGTCTAGTCGTGAGGGTAAGGTTTAGGGTTAGCTTTAAGAGCTAGGGTTAGGTTTAATGGTTAGGATTAGAATTAGGGTTAAGGGTTAGGGTAAGGCTTAGGGGTTAGGGTGAAGGGTTAGGGTCAAGGGTTAGGGTTTTTGTTAGGCATAGCGTTGGGGTTAGAAGTAAGGGTTACTGTCAGTGTTAGGGTTGTAGGTAGGGTTACGGTTAGGGTTAGCGGTTTAGAATTAGGGTTAGGGTTTAGGTGTCACAGTGATGACTAGGAGATAGGGTTAGAATTATGGGATAGGGGTTGTTCTCAGGAAATGGGTTATGCATTAACGTTAGGATAAGAGGTTAAAGTTAGGCGCACGGGTGAGGTTTACGTGTTAAGGGGAGAAATAGGAACAGGGTTGGGTGTTATGTTCAGGGTTAGGGTTATCTGTTAAAGGTATTGTTTATACTTAGCGCACGGGCCCTGTCTGCATTAGGCGGGCGGGGGGAGTTTAGGGGGCTGGGATTGTACCCGGGAAACCACTCTATCATACTCTGGGTATGGGCCCGTGGGTTTCATGCAGGACACAGTGGTAGAGCCTCCTTTCACGCATTGCATGGGAGGATTGCAGGCTTTCTAAACTCTAAGAAAGCAAGAAGTCTGAGAATTTGATTTAGGGTTAGGATTATGGTTAGGGTTAAGGATGAAGTTTAGTGTTAGGGTGAGGGCTAAGGGTTAGGGCTTAGGGTTAGGGTTAAAGGTTAGTCTTAGGTTTAACGGTTACACTTTGGTTTAGGGTTGAGGTTTACGGTTAGGGTTTAGATGAGAGGTTAGTGTTTGGTACAGGGTTAGGGTTAAGTGTCAGGTTAAGGGTTGAAGATTAGGATTAGGGTTAGGATTAAAGGTTAGCGTGAGAGTTAACGCTTAGGGTTAAGGTTAAGAGTTAGGGTTTAGGGTTAGGGTTAGGGTTAGGGTTAGTTTTAGGGTTAGAGTTATGTGCTAGGGTTTGTGTTAGAGGTTAGGGTTAGGTTTATTGGTCACGGTTAGGGTTACGTTTATGGGGTAGCATTAGGGTTAAGGTTAAGGTTAAGGGATAGGATTAGGGATAAGTGTTGGGCTTAGGGTTAGGGTTTAGTGTTAGGGTTAGCATTAAGGATTAGGGTTAGGGTCAGGGT
>NW_027182827.1:1507500-1512500 GCF_041146395.1 Eulemur rufifrons | reverse complement strand
AGTGTTAGGGTTGTAGGTAGGGTTACGGTTAGGGTTAGCGGTTTAGAATTAGGGTTAGGGATTAGGTGTCACAGTGATGACTAGGAGATAGGGTTAGAATTATGGGATAGGGGTTGTTCTCAGGAAATGGGTTATGCATTAACGTTAGGATAAGAGGTTAAAGTTAGGCGCACGGGGAGGTTTACGTGTTAAGGGGAGAAATAGGAACAGGATTGGGTGTTATGTTCAGGGTTAGGGTTATCTGTTAAAGGTATTGTTTATGCTTAGCGCACGGGCCCTGTCTGCATTAGGCGGGCGGGGGGAGTTTAGGGGGCTGGGATTGTACCCGGGAACCCACTCTATCATACTCTGGGTATGGGCCCGTGGGTTTCATGCAGGACACAGTGGTAGAGCCTCCTTTCACGCATGGCATGGGAGGATTGCAGGCTTTCTAAACTCTAAGAAAGCAAGAAGTCTGAGAATTAGATTTAGGGTTAGGATTATGGTTAGGGTTAAGGATGAAGTTTAGTGTTAGGGTGATGGCTTAGGGTTAGGGAATAGGGTTAGGGTTAAAGGTTACTCTTAGGTTTAACGGTTACACTTTGGTTTAGGGTTGAGGTTTACGGTTAGGGTTAAGATGAGGGATTAGGGTTTGGTACAGGGTTAGGGTTAAGTGTTAGGTTTAGGGTTGAAGATTAGGATTAGGGTTAGGATTAAAGGTTAGCATGAGAGTAAACGCTTAGTGTTAAGGTTATGAGTTAGGGGTTAGGGTTAGGGTTAGGATTAGTTTTAGGGTTAGAGTTATGTGCTATGGTTTGTGTTAGAGGTTAGGGTTAGGTTTATTCGTCACGGTTAGGGTTATGTTTAGGGGTTAGCATTAGGGTCAGGGTTAGGGTTAGGGTTAAGGGATAGGTTTAGGGTTAAGTGTTGGGCTTAGGGTTAGAGTTTAGTGTTAAGGTTAGCATTAAGGATTAGGGTTAGGGTCAGGGTTAAATGCTTGGGTGCGGGTAATGGTTAGGGTCAGGGTTTAGGTTCACGGATAGGGTTAGTGTTAAGTGTTACAGGTAGGTTTAAGGTTCAGGGTTAGTGTTAGCATTAGGGCTTAAGGTTAGGATTAGGCGGTAGGTTAGATTTAGGGTTAGATCTAGGCGTTAGGGTAAGGGCTAGCGTTAGGGTTAAGAGATAGTGTTAGGTTTAATGCTTAGGATTAGGGTTAGGGTTTGGGGTTAAAGTAAGTGTTAGGGATTAGGTTTAAGGAACCAAGGTTAGGGTTATTTTTAGCTGTAGTGTTAGGGTTAGGGAAAAGGGATCCCATTAGCATTAAGGGTCTTCCTTACTGTAGGGTTAAGGGTTAGGCTTAGAGTTAAAGGTTAAGGTTAAGGTCAGGGTTAAGATTTAAGGTGAGGTTTAACGGTTTGGGTAAAGGTTAAGCATTAGGGTTAGGGATTAGTGATTAGGGTTTTTGGTTAGTGTTAGGGTTAGCGGTTAGGAGTTAGTGTTTTATGAAGGGGTATGGTTAGAATTAGGATTGGGATGAGAGTTAGGGTGAGGTATAGGGGTTAGGTTTAGGGGTTAGTTTTAGGGTAAAAGGATAGGATTACGGTTACGGGTTGGGCTTAGGTTCAGGGTTAAAGTTTACTGCTGGGGTTAGGGATAGGGTTCCGGGTTAGCTTTAGTGGTTCTGGTTAGGGTTAGGTGTTAGGTTAGTGTCAGGGTTAGGTCTAGTCGTGAGTGTAAGGTTTAGGGTTAGCTTTAAGAGCTAGGGTTAGGTTTAATGGTTAGGATTAGGATTAGGGTTAAGGGTTAGGGTAAGGCTTAAGGGTTAGGGTGAAGGGTTAGGGTCAAGGGTTAGGGTTTTTGTTAGGCATAGCGTTGGGGTTAGAAGTAAGGGTTACTGTCAGTGTTAGGGTTGTAGGTAGGGTTACGGGTAAGGTTAGCGGTTTAGAATTAGGGTTAGGGATTAGGTGTCACAGTGATGACTAGGAGATAGGGTTAGAATTATGGGATAGGGGTTGTTCTCAGGAAATGGGTTATGCATTAACGTTAGGATAAGAGGTTAAAGTTAGGCGCACGGTGAGGTTTACGTGTTAAGGGGAGAAATAGGAACAGGGTTGGGTGTTATGTTCAGGGTTAGGGTTATCTGTTAAAGGTATTGTTTATGCTTAGCGCACGGGCCCTGTCTGCATTGGGCGGGCGGGGGGAGTTTAGGGGGCTGGGATTGTACCCGGGAACCCACTCTATCATACTCTGGGTATGGGCCCGTGGGTTTCATGCAGGACACAGTGGTAGAGCCTCCTTTCACGCATGGCATGGGAGGATTGCAGGCTTTCTAAACTCTAAGAAAGCAAGAAGTCTGAGAATTTGATTTAGGGTTAGGATTCTGGTTAGGGTTAAGGATGAAGTTTAGTGTTAGGGTGAGGGCTTAGGGTTAGGGAATAGGGTCAGGGTTAAAGGTTACTGTTAGGTTTAACGGTTACACTTTGGTTTAGGGTTGAGGTTTACGGTTAGGGTTAAGATGAGGGGTTCCGGTTTGGTACAGGGTTAGGATTAAGTGTTAGGTTTAGGGTTGAAGATTAGGATTAGGGTTAGGATTAAAGGTTAGCGTGAGAGTTAACGCTTAGGGTTAAGGTTAAGAGTTAGGGTTTAGGGTTAGGGTTAGTGTTAGGGTTAGTTTTAGGGTTAGAGTTATGTGCTATGGTTTGTGTTAGAGGTTAGGGTTAGGTTTACTGGTCATGGTTAGGGTTACGTTTAGGAGGTAGCATTAGGGTTAGGGTTAAGGTTAAGGGATAGGATTAGGGTTAAGTGTTGGGCTTAGGGTTAGGGTTTAGTGTTAGGTTTATCATTAAGGATTAGGGTTAGAATCAGGGTTAAATACTTGGGTGCGGGTAATGGTTAGGGTCAGGGTTAAGGTTCACGGATAGGGTTAGTGTTAAGGGTTACGGGTAGGTTAGGGTTCAGGGTTAGTGTTAGCATTAGGGCTTAAGTTTAACATTACGCGGTAGGTTAGATTTAGGGTTAGATCTAGGCGTTAGGGTAAGGGCTAGCGTTAGGGTTAAGAGATAGGGTTATGTCTAATGCTTAGGATTAGGGTTAGGGTTTGGGGTTAAAATAAGTGTTAGGGGTTAGGTTTAAGGATCCAAGGTTAGGGTTATTTTTAGCTGTAGTGTTAGGGTTAGGGATAAGGGATCCCATTTGCATTAAGGGTCTTCCTTACTGTAGGGTTAAGTGTTAGGCTTAGAATTAAAGGTTAAGGTTAGGGTCAGTGTTAAGATTCAGGGTGAGGGTTAACGGTTAGGGTAAAGGTTAAGCGTCAGAGTTAGGGATTAGTGATTAGGGTTTTTGGTTAGTGTTAGGGTTAGCGGTTAGGAGTCAGTGTTTTATGAAGGGGTATGGTTAGAATTAGGATTGGGGTTAGAGTTAGGGTGAGGTATAGGGGTTAGGTTTAGGGGTTAGTATTAGGGTAAAAGGATAGGATTAGGGTTACGGGTTGGGCTTAGGTTTAGGGTTAAAGTTTACTGCTAGGGTTAGGGACAGGGTTCAGGGTTAGCTTTAGGGGTTCTGGTTAGGGTTAGGTGTTAGGTTAGTGTCAGGGTTAGGTGTAGTCGTGAGGGTAAGGTTTAGGGTTAGCTTTAAGAGCTAGGGTTAAGTTTAATGGTTAGGATTAGGATTAGGGTTAAGGGTTAGGGTAAGGCTTAGGGGTTAGGGTGAAGGGTTAGGGTCAAGGTTTAGGGTTTTTGTTAGGCATAGCGTTGGGTTTAGAAGTAAGGGTTACTGTCAGTGTTAGGGCTGTAGGTAGGGTTACGAATAGGGTTAGCGGTTTAGGATTAGGGTTAGGGATTATGTGTCACAGTGATGACTAGGAGATAGGGTTAGAATTATGGGATAGGGGTTTTCCTTAGGAAATTGGTTTTGCATTAACTTTAGGATAAGAGGTTAAAGTTAGGCGCACGGTGAGGTTTACGTGTTAAGGGGAGAAATAGGAAGAGGGTTGGGTGTTATGTTCAGGGTTAGGGTTATCTGTTAAAGGTATTGTTTATGCTTACCGCAAGGGCCCTGTCTGCATTAGGCGGGCGGGGGGAGTTTAGGGGGCTGGGATTGTACCCGGGAACCCACTCTATCATACTCTGGGTATGGGCCCGTGGGTTTCATGCAGGACACAGTGGTAGAGCCTCCTTTCACGCATGGCATGGGAGGATTGCAGGCTTTCTAAACTCTAAGAAAGCAAGAAGTCTGAGAATTAGATTTAGGGTTAGGATACTGGTTAGGGTTAAGGATGAAGTTTAGTGTTAGGGTGAGGGCTTAGGGTTAGGGATTAGGGTTAGGGTTAAAGGTTACTCTTAGGTTTAACGGTTACACTTTAATTTAGGGTTGAGGTTTAAGGTTAGGGTTAAGATGAGGGGTTAGGATTTGGTACAGGGTTAGGGTTAAGTGTTAGGTTTAGGGTTGAAGATTAGGATTAGGGTTAGGATTAAAGGTTAGCGTGAGAGTTAACGCTTAGGGTTAAGGTTAAGAGTTAGGGTTTAGGGTTAGGGTTAGGGTTAGTTTTAGGGTTAGAGTTAAGTGCTATGGTTTGTGTTAGAGGTTAGGGTTAGGTTTACTGGTGACGGTTAGGGTTACGTTTAGGGGTTAGCATTAGGGTTAGGGTTAGGGTTGGGGTTAAGGCATAGGATTAGGGTTAAGTGTTGGGCTTAGGGTTAGGGTTTAGTGTTAAGGTTAGCATTAAGGATTAGGGTTAGGGTCAGGGTTAAATGCTTGGGTGCGGGTAATGGTTAGGGTCAGGATTTAGGTTAACGGATAGGGTTAGTGTTAAGGGTTACGGGTAGGTTTAGGGTTCAGGGTTAGAGTTACCATTAGGGCTTAAGGTTAGGATTAGGCGGTAGGTTAGATTTAGGGTTAGATCTAGGCGTTAGGGTAAGGGCTAGCGTTAGGGTTAAGAGATAGGGTTAGGTTTAATGCTTAGGATTAAGGTTAGGGTTTGGGGTTAAAGTAAGTGTTAGGGGTTAGGTTTAAGGATCCAAGGT
>NW_027182827.1:1435000-1452500 GCF_041146395.1 Eulemur rufifrons | reverse complement strand
CACAGTGGTAGAGCCTCCTTTCACGCATGGCATGGGAGGATTGCAGGCTTTCTAAACTCTAAGAAAGCAAGAAGTGTGAGAATGAGATTTAGGGTTGGATTATGGTTAGGGTTAAGGATGAAGTTTAGTGTTAGGGTGAGGGCTTAGGCTTAGGTATTAGGGTTAGGGTTAAAGGTTACTCTTAGGTTTAACGGTTACACTTTGGTTTAGGGTTGAGGTTTACGATTAGGGTTAAGATTAGGGGTTAGGTTATGGTACAGGGTTAGGGTTAAGTGTTAGGTTTAGTGTTAAAGATTAGGATTAGGGTTAGGATTAAAGGTTAGCGTGAGAGTTAACGCTTAGGGTTAAGGTTAAGAGTTAGGGTTTAGGGTTAGGGTTAGGGTTAGGGTTAGTTTTAGTTAGTTTAGGGCTATGGTTTGTGTTAGAGGTTAGGGTTAGGTTTACTGGTCACGGTTACTGTTACGTTTAGGGGTTAGCATTAGGGTTAGGGTTAAGGGATAGGATTAGGGATAAGTGTTGGGCTTAGGGTTAGGGTTTAGTGTTAGGGTTATCATTAAGGATTAGGGGTAGGGTCAGGGTTAAATGCTTTGGTGCGGGTAATGGTTAGGGTCAGGGTTAAGGTTGACGGATAGGGTTAGTGTTAAGGGTTACGGGTAGGTTTAGGGTTCAGGGTTAGAGTTAGCATTAGGGCTTAAGGTTAGGATTAGGCGGTAGGTTAGATTTAGGGTTAGATCTAGGCGTTAGGGCAAGGGCTAGCGTTAGGGTTAAGACATAGGGTTAGGTTTAATGCTTAGGATTAGGGTTAGGGTTTGGGGTTAAAGTAAGTGTTAGGGGTTAGGTTTAAGGATCAAAGGTTAGGGTTATTTTTAGCTGTAGTGTTAGGGTTAGGGATAAGGGATCCCATTAGCATTAAGGGTCTTCCTTCCTGTAGGGTTAAGGGTTAGACTTAGAGTTAAAGGTTAAGGTTAGGGTCAGTGTTAAGATTTGGGGTGAGTGTTAACGGTTAGGGTAAAGGTTAAGCGTTAGGGTTAGGGATTAGTGATTAGGGTTTTTGGTTAGTGTTAGGGTTAGCGGTTAGGAGTTAGTGTTTTATGAAGGGGTATGGTTAGAATTAGGATTGGGGTTAGAGTTAGGGTGAAGCATAGGGGTTAGGTTTAGGGTAAAAGGATAGGATTAGGGTTACGGGTTGGGCTTAGGTTTAGGGTTAAAGTTTACTGCTAGGGTTAGGGATAGGGTTCAGGGTTAGCTTTAGGGGTCTGGTTAGGGTCAGGTGTTAGGTTAGTGTCAGGGTTAGGTCTAGTCGTGAGGGTAAGGTTTAGGGTTAGCTTTAAGAGCTAGGGTTAGGTTTAATGGTTAGGATTAGGATTAGGGTTAAGGGTTAGGGTAAGGCTTAGGGGTTAGGCTGACGGGTTAGGGTCAAGGGTTAGGGTTTTTGTTAGGCATAGCGTTGGGGTTAGAAGTAAGGGTTACTGTCAGTGTTAGGGTTGTAGGTAGGGTTACGGTTAGGGTTAGCGGTTTAGAATTAGGGTTAGGGATTAGGTGTCACAGTGATGACTAGGAGATAGGGTTAGAATTATGGGATAGGGGTTGTTCTCAGGAAATGGGTTATGCATTAACGTTAGGATAAGAGGTTAAAGTTAGGCTCACGGTGAGGTTTACGTGTTAAGGGGAGAAATAGGAACAGGGTTGGGTGTTATGTTCAGGGTTAGGGTTATCTGTTAAAGGTATTGTTTATGCTTAGCGCACGGGCCCTGTCTGCATTAGGCGGGCGGGGGGAGTTTAGGGGGCTGGGATTGTACCCGGGAACCCACTCTATCATACTCTGGGTATGGGCCCGTGGGTTTCATGCAGGACACAGTGGTAGAGCCTCCTTTCACGCATCTCATGGGAGGATTGCACTCTTCCTAAACTCTAAGAAAGCAAGAAGTCTGAGAATTAGATTTAGGGTTAGGATTATGGTTAGGGTTAAGGATGAAGTTTAGTGTTAGGGTGAGGGCTTAGGGTTAGGGATTAGGGTTAGGGTTAAAGGTTACTCTTAGGTTTAACAGTTACACTTTGGTTTAGGGTTGAGGTTTACGGTTAGGGTTAAGATGAGGGGTTAGGGTTAGGTACAGGGTTAGGGTTAAGTGTTAGGTTTAGGGTTGAAGATTAGGATTAGGGTTAGGATTAAAGGTTAGCATGAGAGTTAACGCTTAGGGTTAAGGTTAAGAGTTAGGGTTTAGGGTTAGGTTTAGGGTTAGGGTTAGTTTTAGGGTTAGAGTTATGTGCTATGGTTTGTGTTAGAGGTTAGGGTTAGGTTTACTGGTGACGGTTAGGGTTACGTTTAGGGGTTAGCATTAGGGTTAGGGTTAGGGTTAGGGTTAATGGATAGGATTAGTGTTAAGTGTTGGGCTTTGGGTTAGGGTTCAGTGTTAGGGTTATCATTAAGGATTAGGGGTAGGGTCAGGGTTAAATGTTTGGGTGCGGGTAATGGTTAGGGTCAGGGTTAAGGTTCACGGATAGGGTTAGTGTTAAGGGTTACGGGTAGGTTTAGGGTTCAGGGTTAGAGTTAGCATTAGGGCTTAAGGTTAGGATTAGGCGGTAGGTTAGATTTAGGGTTAGATCTAGGCGTTAGGGTAAGGGCTAGCGTTAGGGTTAAGAGATAGGTTTAGGTTTAATGCTTAGGATTAGGGTTAGGGTTTGGGGTTAAAGTAAGTTTTAGGGGTTAGGTTTAAGGATCAAAGGTTAGGGTTATTTTTAGCTGTAGTGTTAGGGTTTTGGATAAGGGATCCCATTAGCATTAAGGGTCTTCCTTACTGTAGGGTTAAGGGTTAGGCTTAGAGTTAAAGGTTAAGGTTAGGGTCAGTGTTAAGTTTTAGGGTGAGGGTTAACGGTTAGAGTAAAGGTTAAGCGTTAGGGTTAGGGATTAGTGATTAGGGTTTTTGGTTAGTGTTAGGGTTAGCGGTTAGGAGTTAGTGTTTTATGAAAGGGCATGGTTAGAATTAGGATTGAGGTTAGTGTTAGGGTGAGGTATAGGTGTTAGGTTTAGGGGTTTGTTTTAGGGTAAAAGGATAGGATTAGGGTTACGGGTTGGGCTTAGATTTAGGGTTAAAGTTTACTGCTAGGGTTAGGGATAGGGTTTAGTGTTAGCTTTAGGGGTTCTGGTTAGGGTTAGGTGTTAGGTTAGTGTCAGGGTTAGGTCTAGTCGTGAGGGTAAGGTTTAGGGTTAGCTTTAAGAGCTAGGGTTAGGTTTAATGGTTAGGATTAGGATTAGGGTTAAGGGTTAGGGTAAGGCTTAGGGGTGAGTGTGAAGGGTTAGGGTCAAGGGTTAGGGTTTTTGTTAGGCATAGCGTTGGGTTTAGAAGTAAGGGTTACTGTCAGTGTTAGGGTTGTAGGTAGGGTTACGGTTAGGGTTAGCGGTTTAGAATTAGGGTTAGGGATTAGGTGTCACATTGATGACTAGGAGATAGGGTTAGAATTATGGGATAGGGGTTGTTCTGAGGAAATGGGTTATGCATTAACGTTAGCATAAGAGGTTAAAGTTAGGCGCACGGTGAGGTTTACGTGTTAAGGGGAGAAATAGGAACAGGGTTGGGTGTTATGTTCAGGGTTAGGGTTATCTGTTAAAGATGTTGTTTATGCTTAACGCACGGGCCCTGTCTGCATTAGGCGGGCGGGGGGAGTTTAGGGGGCTGGGATTGTACCCGGGAACCCACTCTATCATACTCTGGGTATGGGCCCGTGGGTTTCATGCAGGACACAGTGGTAGAGCCTCCTTTCACGCATGGCATGGGAGGAATGCAGGCTTTCTAAACTCTAAGAAGGCAAGAAGTCTGAGAATCAGATTTAGGGTTAGGATTATGGTTAGGGTTAAGGATGAAGTTTCGTGTTAGGGTGAGGGCTTAGGGTTAGGGATTAGGGTTAGGGTTAAAGGTTACTCTTAGGTTTAATGGTTACACTTTGGTTTAGGGTTGAGGTTTACGGTTAGTGTTAAGATGAGGGGTTAGGGTTAGGTACAAGGTTAGGGTTAAGTGTTAGGTTTAGGGTTGAAGATTAGGATTAGGGTTAGGATTAAAGGTTAGCGTGAGAGTTAACGCTTAGGGTTAAGGTTAAGAGTTAGGGTTTAGGGTTAGGGTTAGGGTTAGGGTTCGTTTTAGGGTTAGATTTATGTGCTATGGTTTGTGTTAGAGGTTAGGGTTAGTTTTACTGGTCACAGTTAGGGTTACGTTTAGGGGTTAGCATTAGGGTTAGGGTTAGGTTTAGGGTTAAGGGATAGGATTAGGGTTAAGTGTTGGGTTTAGTGTTAGGGTTTAGTGTTAGGGTTATCATTAAGGTTTAGGGGTAGGGTCAGGGTTAAATGCTTGGGTGCGGGTAATGGTTAGGGTCAGGATTAAGGTTCACGGATAGGGTTAGTGTTAAGTGTTACGGGTAGGTTTAGGGTTCAGGGTTAGAGTTAGCATTAGGGCTTAAGGTTAGGATTAGGCGGTATTTTAGATTTAGGGTGAGATCTAGGCGTTAGGGTAAGGGCTAGCGTTAGGGTTAAGAGATAGGGTTAGGTTTAATGCTTAGGGTTAGGGTTAGGGTTTGGGGTTAAAGTGAGTGTTAGGGGTTAGTTTTAAGGATCAAAGGTTAGGGTTATTTTTCTCTGTACTGTTAGGGTTAGGGATAAGGGATCCCATTAGCATTAAGGGTCTTCCTTACTGTAGGGTTAAGGGTTAGGCTTAGAGTTAAAGGTTCAGGTTAGGGTCAGTGTTAAGATTTAGGGTGAGGGTTAACGGCTAGGGTAAAGGTTAAGCGTTAGGGTTAGGGATTAGTGATTAGGCTTTTTGGTTAGAGTTAGGGTTAGCGGTTAGGAGTTAGTGTTTTATGAAGGGGTATGGTTAGAATTAGGATTTTGGTTAGAGTTAGGGTGAGGTATAGGGGTTAGGTTTAGGGGTTAGATTTAGGGTAAAAGGATAGGAATAGTGTTACGAGTTGGGCTTAGGTTTAGGGTTAAGGTTTACTGCTAGGTTTAGGGATAGGGTTCAGGGTTAGCTTTAGGGGATCTGGTTAGGGTTAGGTGTTAGGTTAGTGTCAGGGTTAGGACTAGTCGTGAGGGTAAGGTTTAGGGTTAGCTTTAAGAGCTAGGGTTAGGTTTAATGGTTAGGATTAGGATTAGGGTAAAGGGTTAGGGTAAGGCTTAGGGGTTAGGGTGAAGGTTTAGGGTCAAGGGTTAGAGTTTTTGTTAGGCATAGCGTTGGGGTTAGAAGTAAGGGTTACTGTCCGTGTTAGGGTTGTAGGTAGGGTTACGGTTAGGGTTAGCGGTTTAGAATTAGGGTTAGGGATTAGGTGTCACAGTGATGACTAGGAGATAGGGTTAGAATTATGGGATAGGGGTTGTTCTCAGGAAATGGGTTATGCATTAACGTTAGGATAAGAGGTTAAATTTAGGCGCACGGGGAGGTTTACGTGTTAAGGGGAGAAATAGGAACAGGGTTGGGTGTTATGTTGAGGGTTAGGGTTATCTGTTAAAGGTATTGTTTATGCTTAGCGCACGGGCCCTGTCTGCATTAGGCGGGCGGGGGGAGTTTAGGGGGCTGGGATTGTACCCGGGAACCCACTCTATCATACTCTGGGTATGGGCCCGTGGGTTTCATGCAGGACACAGTGGTAGAGCCTCCTTTCACGCATCTCATGGGAGGATTGCACTCTTCCTAAACTCTAAGAAAGCAAGAAGTCTGAGAATTAGATTTAGGGTTAGGATTATGGTTAGGGTTAAGGATGAAGTTTAGTGTTAGGGTGAGGGCTTAGGGTTAGGGATTAGGGTTAGGGTTAAAGGTTACTCTTAGGTTTAACAGTTACACTTTGGTTTAGGGTTGAGGTTTACGGTTAGGGTTAAGATGAGGGGTTAGGGTTAGGTACAGGGTTAGGGTTAAGTGTTAGGTTTTGGGTTGAAGATTAGGATTAGGGTTAGGATTAAAGGTTAGCATGAGAGTTAACGCTTAGGGTTAAGGTTAAGAGTTAGGGTTTAGGGTTAGGTTTAGGGTTAGGGTTAGTTTTAGGGTTAGAGTTATGTGCTATGGTTTGTGTTAGAGGTTAGGGTTAGGTTTACGGGTGACGGTTAGGGTTACGTTTAGGGGTTGGCATTAGGGTTAGGGTTAGGGTTAGGGTTAATGGATAGGATTAGTGTTAAGTGTTGGGCTTTGGGTTAGGGTTCAGTGTTAGGGTTATCATTAAGGATTAGGGGTAGGGTCAGGGTTAAATGTTTGGGTGCGGGTAATGGTTAGGGTCAGGGTTAAGGTTCACGGATAGGGTTAGTGTTAAGGGTTTCGGGTAGGTTTAGGGTTCAGGGTTAGAGTTAGCATTAGGGCTTAAGGTTAGGATTAGGCGGTAGGTTAGATTTAGGGTTAGATCTAGGCGTTAGGGTAAGGGCTAGCGTTAGGGTTAAGAGATAGGTTTAGGTTTAATGCTTAGGATTAGGGTTAGGGTTTGGGGTTAAAGTAAGTGTTAGGGGTTAGGTTTAAGGATCAAAGGTTAGGGTTATTTTTAGCTGTAGTGTTAGGGTTTTGGATAAGGGATCCCATTAGCATTAAGGGTCTTCCTTACTGTAGGGTTAAGGGTTAGGCTTAGAGTTAAAGGTTAAGGTTAGGGTCAGTGTTAAGATTTAGGGTGAGGGTTAACGGTTAGAGTAAAGGTTAAGCGTTAGGGTTAGGGATTAGTGATTAGGGTTTTTGGTTAGTGTTAGGGTTAGCGGTTAGGAGTTAGTGTTTTATGAAAGGGCATGGTTAGAATTAGGATTGAGGTTAGTGTTAGGGTGAGGTATAGGTGTTAGGTTTAGGGGTTTGTTTTAGGGTAAAAGGATAGGATTAGGGTTACGGGTTGGGCTTAGGTTTAGGGTTAAAGTTTACTGCTAGGGTTAGGGATAGGGTTTAGTGTTAGCTTTAGGGGTTCTGGTTAGGGTTAGGTGTTAGGTTAGTGTCAGGGTTAGGTCTAGTCGTGAGGGTAAGGTTTAGGGTTAGCTTTAAGAGCTAGGGTTAGGTTTAATGGTTAGGATTAGGATTAGGGTTAAGGGTTAGGGTAAGGCTTAGGGGTGAGTGTGAAGGGTTAGGGTCAAGGGTTAGGGTTTTTGTTAGGCATAGCGTTGGGGTTACAAGTAAGGGTTACTGTCAGTGTTAGGGTTGTAGGTAGGGTTACGGTTAGGGTTAGCGGTTTAGAATTAGGGTTAGGGATTAGGTGTCACAGTGATGACTAGAGATAGGGTTAGAATTATGGGATAGGGGTTGTTCTCAAGAAATGGGTTCTGCATTAACGTTAGGATAAGAGGTTAAAGTTAGGCGCACGGTGAGGTTTACGTGTTAAGGGGAGAAAGAGGAACAGGGTTGGGTGTTATGTTCAGGGTTAGGGTTATCTGTTAAAGATGTTGTTTATGCTTAGCGCACGGGCCCTGTCTGCATTAGGCGGGCGGGGGGAGTTTAGGGGCCTGGGATTGTACCCGGGAACCCACTCTATCATACTCTGGGTATGGGCCCGTGGGTTTCATGCAGGACACAGTGGTAGAGCCTCCTTTCACGCATGGCATGGGAGGATTGCAGGCTTTCTAAACTCTAAGAAGACAAGAAGTCTGAGAATCAGATTTAGGGTAAGGATTATGGTTAGGGTTAAGGATGAAGTTTAGTGTTAGGGTGAGGGCTTAGGGTTAGGGATTAGGGTTAGGGTTAAAGGTTACTCTTAGGTTTAACGGTTACACTTTGGTATAGGGTTGAGGTTTACCGTTAGGGTTAAGATGAGGGGTTAGGGTTTGGTACAGGGTTAGGGTTAAGTGTTAGGTTTAGGGTTGAAGATTAGGATTAGGGTTAGGATTAAAGGTTAGCGTGATAATTAACGCTTAGGGTTAAGGTTAAGAGTTAGGGTTTAGGGTTAGGGTTAGGTTTAGGGTTAGTTTTAGGGTTAGAGTTATGTGCTACGCTTTGTGTTAGAGGTTAGGGTTTGGTTTACTGGTCACGGTTAGGGTTACGTTTAGGGGGTAGCATTAGGGTTAGGGTTAGGGTTAGGGTTAAGGGATAGGATTAGGGATAAGTGTTGGGCTTAGCGTTAGGGTTTAGTGTTAGGGTTAGCATTAAGGATTAGGGTTAGGGTCAGGGTTAAATGCTTGGGTGCGGGTAATGGTTAGGGTCAGGGTTAAGGTTCACGGATAGGGTTAGTGTTAAGGGTTACGGGTAGGTTTAGGGTTCAGGGTTAGAGTTACCATTAGGGCTTAAGGTTAGGATTAGGCGGTATGTTTGACTTAGGGTTAGATCTAGGCGTTAGAGTAAGGGCTAGCGTTAGGGTTAAGAGATAGGGTTAGGTTTAATGCTTAGGATTAGGGTTAGGGTTTGGGGTTAAAGTAAGTGTTAGGGGTTAGGTTTAAGGATCAAAGGTTAGGGTTATTTTTAGCTGTAGTGTTAGGGTTAGGGATAAGGGACCCCATTAGCATTAAGGGTCTTCCTTACTGCAGGGTTAAGGGTTAGGCTTAGAGTTAAAGGTTAAGTTTAGGGTCAGTGTTAAGATTTAGGGTGAGGGTTAAAGGTTAGGGTAAAGGTTAAGCGTTAGGGTTAGGGATTAGTGATTAGGGATTTTGGTTAGTGTTAGGGTTAGCGGTTAGGAGTTTGTGTTTTATGAAAGGGTATGGTTAGAATTAGGATTGGGGTTAGAGTTAGGGTGAGGTATAGGGGTTAGGTTTAGGGGTTAGTTTTGGGGTAAAAGGATAGGATTAGGGTTACGGGTTGGGCTTAGGTTTAGGGTTAAAGTTTACTGCTAGGGTTAGGGATAGGGTTCAGGGTTAGCTTTAGGGGTTCTGGTTAGGGTTAGGTGTTAGGTTAGTGTCAGGGTTAGGTCTAGTCGTGAGGGTAAGGTTTAGGGTTAGCTTTAAGAGCTAGGGTTAGGTTTAATGGTTAGGATTAGGATTAGGGTTAAGGGTTAGGGTAAGGCTTAGGGGTTAGGGTCAAGGGTTAGGGTCAAGGGTTAGGGTTTTTGTTAGGCATAGCGTTGGGGTTAGAAGTAAGGGTTACTGTCAGTGTTAGGGTTGTAGGTAGGGTTACGGTTAGGGTTAGCGGTTTAGAATTAGTGTTAGGGATTAGGTGTCACAGTGATGACTAGGAGATAGGGTTAGAATTATGGGATAGAGGTTGTTCTCAGGAAATGGGTTATGCATTAACGTTAGGATAAGAGGTTAAAGTTAGGCGCACGGTGAGGTTTACGTGTTAAGGGGAGAAATAGGAACAGGGTTGGGTGTTATGTTCAGGGTTAGGGTTATCTGTTAAAGGTTTTGTTTATGCTTAGCGCACGGGCCCTGTCTGCATTAGGCGGGCGGGGGGAGTTTAGGGGGCTGGGATTGTACCCGGGAACCCACTCTATCATGCTCTGGGTATGGGCCCGTGGGTTTCATGCAGGACACAGTGGTAGAGCCTCCTTTCACGCATGGCATGGGAGGATTGCAGGCTTTCTAAACTCTAAGAAAGCAAGAAGTCTGAGAATTAGATTTAGGGTTAGGATTATGGTTAGGGTTAAGGATGAAGTTTAGTGTTAGGGTGAGGGCTTAGGGTTAGGGCTTAGGGTTAGGGTAAAGGTTACTCTTAGGTTTAACGGTTACACTTTTTTTTAGGGTTGAGGTTTACGGTTAGGGTTAAGATGAGGGGTTAGTGTTTGGTACAGGGTTAGGGTTAAGTGTCAGGTTTAGGGTTGAAGATTAGGATTAGGGTTAGGATTAAAGGTTAGCGTGAGAGTTAACGCTTAGGGTTAAGGTTAAGAGTTAGGGTTTAGGGTTAGGGTTAGGGTTAGGGATAGTTTTAGGGTTAGAGTTATGTGCTATGGTTTGTGTTAGAGGTTAGGGTTAGGTTTATTGGTCACGGTTAGGGTTACGTTTAGGGGTTAGCATTAGGGTTAGGGTTAGGGTTAAGGGATAGGATTAGGGTTAAGTGTTGGGCGTAGGGTTAGGGTTTAGTGTTAGGGTTAGCATTAAGGATTAGGGTTAGGGTCAGGGTTAAATGCTTGGGTGCGGGTAATGGTTAGAGTCAGGGTTAAGGTTCACGGATAGGGTTAGTGTTAAGGGTTACGGGTAGGTTTAGGGTTCAGGGTTAGTGTTAGCATTAGGGCTTAAGGTTAGGATTAGGCGGTAGGTTAGATTTAGGGTTAGATCTAGGCGTTAGGGTAAGGGCTAGCGTTAGGCTTAAGAGATACGGTTAGGTTTAATGCTTAGGATTAGGGTTAGGGTTTGGGGTTAAAGTAAGTGTTAGGGGTTAGGTTTAAGGATCCAAGGTTAGGGTTATTTTTAGCTGTAGTGTTAGGGTTAGGGATAAGGGATCCCATTAGCATTAAGGGTCTTCCTTCCTGTAGGGTTAAGGGTTAGGCTTAGAGTTAAAGGTTAAGGTTAGGGTCAGTGTTAAGATTTAGGGTGAGGGTTAACGGTTAGGGTAAAGGTTAAGCGTTAGGGTTAGGGATTAGTGATTAGGGTTTTTGGTTAGTGTTAGGGTTAGCGGTTAGGAGTTAGTGTTTTATGAAGGGGTACGGTTAGAATTAGGATTCGGGTTAGAGTTAGGGTGAGGTATAGGGATTAGGTTTAGGGGTTAGTTTTAGGGTAAAAGGATAGGATTAGGGTTACGGGTTGGGCTTAGGTTTAGGGTTAAAGTTTACTGCAGGGGTTAGGGATAGGTTTCAGGGTTAGCTTTAGGGGTTCTGGTTAGGGTTAGGTGTTAGGTTAGTGTCAGGGTTAGGACTAGTCGTGAGGGTAAGGTTTAGGGTTAGCTTTAAGAGCTAGGGTTAGGTTTAATGGTTAGGATTAGGATTAGGGTAAAGGGTTAGGGTAAGGCTTAGGGGTTAGGGTGAAGGTTTAGGGTCAAGGGTTAGAGTTTTTGTTAGGCATAGCGTTGGGGTTAGAAGTAAGGGTTACTGTCCGTGTTAGGGTTGTAGGTAGGGTTACGGTTAGGGTTAGCGGTTTAGAATTAGGGTTAGGGATTAGGTGTCACAGTGATGACTAGGAGATAGGGTTAGAATTATGGGATAGGGGTTGTTCTCAGGAAATGGGTTATGCATTAACGTTAGGATAAGAGGTTAAAGTTAGGCGCACGGGGAGGTTTACGTGTTAAGGGGAGAAATAGGAACAGGGTTGGGTGTTATGTTGAGGGTTAGGGTTATCTGTTAAAGGTATTGTTTATGCTTAGCGCACGGGCCCTGTCTGCATTAGGCGGGCGGGGGGAGTTTAGGGGGCTGGGATTGTACCCGGGAACCCACTCTATCATACTCTGGGTATGGGCCCGTGGGTTTCATGCAGGACACAGTGGTAGAGCCTCCTTTCACGCATCTCATGGGAGGATTGCACTCTTCCTAAACTCTAAGAAAGCAAGAAGTCTGAGAATTAGATTTAGGGTTAGGATTATGGTTAGGGTTAAGGATGAAGTTTAGTGTTAGGGTGAGGGCTTAGGGTTAGGGATTAGGGTTAGGGTTAAAGGTTACTCTTAGGTTTAACAGTTACACTTTGGTTTAGGGTTGAGGTTTACGGTTAGGGTTAAGATGAGGGGTTAGGGTTAGGTACAGGGTTAGGGTTAAGTGTTAGGTTTTGGGTTGAAGATTAGGATTAGGGTTAGGATTAAAGGTTAGCATGAGAGTTAACGCTTAGGGTTAAGGTTAAGAGTTAGGGTTTAGGGTTAGGTTTAGGGTTAGGGTTAGTTTTAGGGTTAGAGTTATGTGCTATGGTTTGTGTTAGAGGTTAGGGTTAGGTTTACGGGTGACGGTTAGGGTTACGTTTAGGGGTTGGCATTAGGGTTAGGGTTAGGGTTAGGGTTAATGGATAGGATTAGTGTTAAGTGTTGGGCTTTGGGTTAGGGTTCAGTGTTAGGGTTATCATTAAGGATTAGGGGTAGGGTCAGGGTTAAATGTTTGGTTGCGGGTAATGGTTAGGGTCAGGGTTAAGGTTCACGGATAGGGTTAGTGTTAAGGGTTACGGGTAGGTTTAGGGTTCAGGGTTAGAGTTAGCATTAGGGCTTAAGGTTAGGATTAGGCGGTAGGTTAGATTTAGGGTTAGATCTAGGCGTTAGGGTAAGGGCTAGCGTTAGGGTTAAGAGATAGGTTTAGGTTTAATGCTTAGGATTAGGGTTAGGGTTTGGGGTTAAAGTAAGTGTTAGGGGTTAGGTTTAAGGATCAAAGGTTAGGGTTATTTTTAGCTGTAGTGTTAGGGTTTTGGATAAGGGATCCCATTAGCATTAAGGGTCTTCCTTACTGTAGGGTTAAGGGTTAGGCTTAGAGTTAAAGGTTAAGGTTAGGGTCAGTGTTAAGATTTAGGGTGAGGGTTAACGGTTAGAGTAAAGGTTAAGCGTTAGGGTTAGGGATTAGTGATTAGGGTTTTTGGTTAGTGTTAGGGTTAGCGGTTAGGAGTTAGTGTTTTATGAAAGGGCATGGTTAGAATTAGGATTGAGGTTAGTGTTAGGGTGAGGTATAGGTGTTAGGTTTAGGGGTTTGTTTTAGGGTAAAAGGATAGGATTAGGGTTACGGGTTGGGCTTAGGTTTAGGGTTAAAGTTTACTGCTAGGGTTAGGGATAGGGTTTAGTGTTAGCTTTAGGGGTTCTGGTTAGGGTTAGGTGTTAGGTTAGTGTCAGGGTTAGGTCTAGTCGTGAGGGTAAGGTTTAGGGTTAGCTTTAAGAGCTAGGGTTAGGTTTAATGGTTAGGATTAGGATTAGGGTTAAGGGTTAGGGTAAGGCTTAGGGGTGAGTGTGAAGGGTTAGGGTCAAGGGTTAGGGTTTTTGTTAGGCATAGCGTTGGGGTTACAAGTAAGGGTTACTGTCAGTGTTAGGGTTGTAGGTAGGGTTACGGTTAGGGTTAGCGGTTTAGAATTAGGGTTAGGGATTAGGTGTCACAGTGATGACTAGAGATAGGGTTAGAATTATGGGATAGGGGTTGTTCTCAAGAAATGGGTTCTGCATTAACGTTAGGATAAGAGGTTAAAGTTAGGCGCACGGTGAGGTTTACGTGTTAAGGGGAGAAAGAGGAACAGGGTTGGGTGTTATGTTCAGGGTTAGGGTTATCTGTTAAAGATGTTGTTTATGCTTAGCGCACGGGCCCTGTCTGCATTAGGCGGGCGGGGGGAGTTTAGGGGCCTGGGATTGTACCCGGGAACCCACTCTATCATACTCTGGGTATGGGCCCGTGGGTTTCATGCAGGACACAGTGGTAGAGCCTCCTTTCACGCATGGCATGGGAGGATTGCAGGCTTTCTAAACTCTAAGAAGACAAGAAGTCTGAGAATCAGATTTAGGGTAAGGATTATGGTTAGGGTTAAGGATGAAGTTTAGTGTTAGGGTGAGGGCTTAGGGTTAGGGATTAGGGTTAGGGTTAAAGGTTACTCTTAGGTTTAACGGTTACACTTTGGTATAGGGTTGAGGTTTACCGTTAGGGTTAAGATGAGGGGTTAGGGTTTGGTACAGGGTTAGGGTTAAGTGTTAGGTTTAGGGTTGAAGATTAGGATTAGGGTTAGGATTAAAGGTTAGCGTGATAATTAACGCTTAGGGTTAAGGTTAAGAGTTAGGGTTTAGGGTTAGGGTTAGGTTTAGGGTTAGTTTTAGGGTTAGAGTTATGTGCTACGCTTTGTGTTAGAGGTTAGGGTTTGGTTTACTGGTCACGGTTAGGGTTACGTTTAGGGGGTAGCATTAGGGTTAGGGTTAGGGTTAGGGTTAAGGGATAGGATTAGGGATAAGTGTTGGGCTTAGCGTTAGGGTTTAGTGTTAGGGTTAGCATTAAGGATTAGGGTTAGGGTCAGGGTTAAATGCTTGGGTGCGGGTAATGGTTAGGGTCAGGGTTAAGGTTCACGGATAGGGTTAGTGTTAAGGGTTACGGGTAGGTTTAGGGTTCAGGGTTAGAGTTACCATTAGGGCTTAAGGTTAGGATTAGGCGGTATGTTTGACTTAGGGTTAGATCTAGGCGTTAGAGTAAGGGCTAGCGTTAGGGTTAAGAGATAGGGTTAGGTTTAATGCTTAGGATTAGGGTTAGGGTTTGGGGTTAAAGTAAGTGTTAGGGGTTAGGTTTAAGGATCAAAGGTTAGGGTTATTTTTAGCTGTAGTGTTAGGGTTAGGGATAAGGGACCCCATTAGCATTAAGGGTCTTCCTTACTGCAGGGTTAAGGGTTAGGCTTAGAGTTAAAGGTTAAGTTTAGGGTCAGTGTTAAGATTTAGGGTGAGGGTTAAAGGTTAGGGTAAAGGTTAAGCGTTAGGGTTAGGGATTAGTGATTAGGGATTTTGGTTAGTGTTAGGGTTAGCGGTTAGGAGTTTGTGTTTTATGAAAGGGTATGGTTAGAATTAGGATTGGGGTTAGAGTTAGGGTGAGGTATAGGGGTTAGGTTTAGGGGTTAGTTTTGGGGTAAAAGGATAGGATTAGGGTTACGGGTTGGGCTTAGGTTTAGGGTTAAAGTTTACTGCTAGGGTTAGGGATAGGGTTCAGGGTTAGCTTTAGGGGTTCTGGTTAGGGTTAGGTGTTAGGTTAGTGTCAGGGTTAGGTCTAGTCGTGAGGGTAAGGTTTAGGGTTAGCTTTAAGAGCTAGGGTTAGGTTTAATGGTTAGGATTAGGATTAGGGTTAAGGGTTAGGGTAAGGCTTAGGGGTTAGGGTCAAGGGTTAGGGTCAAGGGTTAGGGTTTTTGTTAGGCATAGCGTTGGGGTTAGAAGTAAGGGTTACTGTCAGTGTTAGGGTTGTAGGTAGGGTTACGGTTAGGGTTAGCGGTTTAGAATTAGTGTTAGGGATTAGGTGTCACAGTGATGACTAGGAGATAGGGTTAGAATTATGGGATAGAGGTTGTTCTCAGGAAATGGGTTATGCATTAACGTTAGGATAAGAGGTTAAAGTTAGGCGCACGGTGAGGTTTACGTGTTAAGGGGAGAAATAGGAACAGGGTTGGGTGTTATGTTCAGGGTTAGGGTTATCTGTTAAAGGTTTTGTTTATGCTTAGCGCACGGGCCCTGTCTGCATTAGGCGGGCGGGGGGAGTTTAGGGGGCTGGGATTGTACCCGGGAACCCACTCTATCATGCTCTGGGTATGGGCCCGTGGGTTTCATGCAGGACACAGTGGTAGAGCCTCCTTTCACGCATGGCATGGGAGGATTGCAGGCTTTCTAAACTCTAAGAAAGCAAGAAGTCTGAGAATTAGATTTAGGGTTAGGATTATGGTTAGGGTTAAGGATGAAGTTTAGTGTTAGGGTGAGGGCTTAGGGTTAGGGTAAAGGTTACTCTTAGGTTTAACGGTTACACTTTTTTTTAGGGTTGAGGTTTACGGTTAGGGTTAAGATGAGGGGTTAGTGTTTGGTACAGGGTTAGGGTTAAGTGTCAGGTTTAGGGTTGAAGATTAGGATTAGGGTTAGGATTAAAGGTTAGCGTGAGAGTTAACGCTTAGGGTTAAGGTTAAGAGTTAGGGTTTAGGGTTAGGGTTAGGGTTAGGGATAGTTTTAGGGTTAGAGTTATGTGCTATGGTTTGTGTTAGAGGTTAGGGTTAGGTTTATTGGTCACGGTTAGGGTTACGTTTAGGGGTTAGTATTAGGGTTAGGGTTAGGGTTAAGGGATAGGATTAGGGTTAAGTGTTGGGCGTAGGGTTAGGGTTTAGTGTTAGGGTTAGCATTAAGGATTAGGGTTAGGGTCAGGGTTAAATGCTTGGGTGCGGGTAATGGTTAGAGTCAGGGTTAAGGTTCACGGATAGGGTTAGTGTTAAGGGTTACGGGTAGGTTTAGGGTTCAGGGTTAGTGTTAGCATTAGGGCTTAAGGTTAGGATTAGGCGGTAGGTTAGATTTAGGGTTAGATCTAGGCGTTAGGGTAAGGGCTAGCGTTAGGCTTAAGAGATACGGTTAGGTTTAATGCTTAGGATTAGGGTTAGGGTTTGGGGTTAAAGTAAGTGTTAGGGGTTAGGTTTAAGGATCCAAGGTTAGGGTTATTTTTAGCTGTAGTGTTAGGGTTAGGGATAAGGGATCCCATTAGCATTAAGGGTCTTCCTTCCTGTAGGGTTAAGGGTTAGGCTTAGAGTTAAAGGTTAAGGTTAGGGTCAGTGTTAAGATTTAGGGTGAGGGTTAACGGTTAGGGTAAAGGTTAAGCGTTAGGGTTAGGGATTAGTGATTAGGGTTTTTGGTTAGTGTTAGGGTTAGCAGTTAGGAGTTAGTGTTTTATGAAGGGGTACGGTTAGAATTAGGATTGGGGTTAGAGTTAGGGTGAGGTATAGGGATTAGGTTTAGGGGTTAGTTTTAGGGTAAAAGGATAGGATTAGGGTTACGGGTTGGGCTTAGGTTTAGGGTTAAAGTTTACTGCAGGGGTTAGGGATAGGTTTCAGGGTTAGCTTTAGGGGTTCTGGTTAGGGTTAGGTGTTAGGTTAGTGTCAGGGTTAGGTCTAGTCGTGAGGGTAAGGTTTAGGGTTAGCTTTAAGAGCTAGGGTTAGGTTTAATGGTTAGGATTAGGATTAGGGTTAAGGGTTAGGGTAAGGCTTAGGGGTTAGGGTGAAGGGTTAGGGTCAAGGGTTAGGGTTTTTGTTAGGCATAGCGTTGGGGTTAGAAGTAAGGGTTACTGTCAGTGTTAGGGTTGTAGGTAGGGTTACGGTTAGGGTTAGCGGTTTAGAATTAGGGTTAGGGTTTAGGTGTCACAGTGATGACTAGGAGATAGGGTTAGAATTATGGGATAGGGGTTGTTCTCAGGAAATGGGTTATGCATTAACGTTAGGATAAGAGGTTAAAGTTAGGCGCACGGGTGAGGTTTACGTGTTAAGGGGAGAAATAGGAACAGGGTTGGGTGTTATGTTCAGGGTTAGAGTTATCTGTTAAAGGTATTGTTTATGCTTAGCGCACGGGCCCTGTCTGCATTAGGCGGGCGGGGGGAGTTTAGGGGGCTCGGATTGTACCCGGGAACCCACTCTATCATACTCTGGGTATGGGCCCGTGGGTTTCATGCAGGACACAGTGGTAGAGCCTCCTTTCACGCATGGCATGGGAGGATTGCAGGCTTTCTAAACTCTAAGAAAGCAAGAAGTCTGAGAATTTGATTTAGGGTTAGGATTCTGGTTAGGGTTAAGGATGAAGTTTAGTGTTAGGGTGAGGGCTTAGGGTTAGGGATTAGGGTTAGGGTTAAAGGTTAGTCTTAGGTTTAATGGTTACACTTTGGTTTAGGGTTGAGGTTTACGGTTAGGGTTTAGATGAGGGGTTAGTGTTTGGTACAGGGTTAGGGTTAAGTGTCAGGTTTAGGGTTGAAGATTAGGATTAGGGTGAGGATTAAAGGTTAGCGTGAGAGTTAACGCTTAGGGTTAAGGTTAAGAGTTAGGGTTTAGGGTTAGGGTTAGGGTTAGGGTTAGTTTTAGGGTTAGAGTTATGTGCTATGGTTTGTGTTAGAGGTTAGGGTTAGGTTTACTGGTCACGGTTAGGGTTACGTTTACGGGGTAGCATTAGGGTTAAGGTTAAGGTTAAGGGATAGGATTAGGGATAAGTGTTGAGCTTAGGGTTAGGGTTTAGTGTTAGGGTTAGCATTAAGGATTGGGGTTAGTGTCAGGGTTAAAAGCTTGGGT
>NW_027182827.1:1400000-1410000 GCF_041146395.1 Eulemur rufifrons | reverse complement strand
TCAGGGTCAGGGTCAGGGGTCAGGGTCAGGGTCAGGGGTTAGGGTTAGGGGTTAGGGTTAGGGTTAGGTGTTAGGGTTAGGGTTAGGGGTTAGGGCTAGGGATAGGGCTAGGAGTTAGGTTTAGGGTTAGGGGTTAGGGTTAGGGTTAGGGGTTAGGGTTAGGGTTTGTGTTGGGGTTGGGGTTAGGGGTTAGGGTTAGGGTTAGGGGTTAGGGTTAGCGTTAGGGGTTAGGGTTAGGGTTAGGGTTAGGTTAGGGTTAGGGTTAAGGGATAGGATTAGGGTTAAGTGTTGGGCTTAGGTTGAGGGTTTAGTGTTAGTGTTATCATTAAGGATTAGGGTTAGGGTCAGTGTTAAATGCTTGGGTGCGGGTAATAGTTAGGGTCAGGGTTAAGGTTCACGGATAGGGTTAGTGTTAAGTGTTACGGGTAGGTTTAGGGTTCAGGGTTAGAGTTACCATTAGGGCTTAAGGTTAGGATTAGGCGGTAGGTTAGATTTAGGGTTAGATCTAGGCGTTAGGGTAAGAGCTAGCGTTAGGCTTAAGAGATAGGATTAGGTTTAATGCTTAGGATTAGGGTTAGGGTTTGGGGTTAAAGTAAGTGTTAGGGGTTAGGTTAAAGGATCAAAGGTTATGGTTATTTTTAGCTGTAGTGTTAGGGTTAGGGATAAGGGATCCCATTAGCATTAAGGGTCTTCCTTACTGTGGGGTTAAGGGTTAGGCTTAGAGTTAAAGGTTCAGGTTAGGGTCAGTGTTAAAATTTAGGGTGAGGGTTAACGGTTAGGGTAAAGGTTAAGCGTTAGGGTTAGGGATTAGTGATTAGGATTTTTGGTTAGTGTTAGGGTTAACGGTTAGGAGTTAGTGTTTTATGAAGGGGTATGGTTAGAATTAGGATTGGGGTTAGAGTTAGGGTGAGGTATAGGGTTTAGGTTTAGAGGTTAGATTTAGGGTAAAATGATAGGATTAGGGTTACGGGTTGGGCTTAGGTTTAGGGTTAAAGTTTACTGCTAGGGTTAGGGATAGGGTTCAGGGTTAGCTTTAGGGGTTCTGGTTAGGGTTAGGTGTTAGGTTAGTGTCAGGGTTAGGTCTAGTCGTGAGGGTAAGGTTTAGGGTTAGCTTTAAGAGCTAGGGTTAGGTTTAATGGTTAGGATTAGGATTAGGGTTAAGGGTTAGGGTAAGGCTTAGGGGTTAGGGTGAAGGTTTAGGGTTTTTGTTAGGCATAGCGTTGGGGTTAGAAGTAAGGGTTACTGTCAGTGTTAGGGTTGTAGGTAGGGTTACGGTTAGGGTTAGCGGTTTGGAATTAGGGTTAGGGATTAGGTGTCACAGTGATGACTAGGAGATAGGGTTAGAATTATGGGATAGGGGTTGTTCTCAGGAAATGGGTTATGCATTAACGTTAGGATAAGAGGTTAAAGTTAGGCGCACGGTGAGGTTTACGTGTTAAGGGGAGAAATAGGAACAGGGTTGGGTGTTATGTTCAGGGTTAGGGTTATCTGTTAAAGGTATTGTTTATGCTTAGCGCACGGGCCCTGTCTGCATTGGGCGGTCGGGGGGAGTTTAGGGGGCTGGAATTGTACCCGGGAACCCACTCTATCATACTCTGGGTATGAGCCCGTGGGTTTCATGCAGGACGCAGAGGTAGAGCCTCCTTTCACGCATGGCATGGGAGGATTGCAGGCTTTCTAAACTCTAAGAAAGCAAGAAGTCTGAGAATTAGATTTAGGGTTAGGATTCTGGTTAGGGTTAAGGATGAAGTTTAGTGTTAGGGTGAGGGCTTAGGGTTACGGATTAGGGTTAGGGTTAAAGGTTACTCTTAGGTTTAATGGTTACACTTTGGTTTAGGGTTGAGGTTTACGGTTAGTGTTAAGATGAGCGGTTAGGGTTTGGTACAGGGTTAGGGTTAAGTGTTAGGTTTAGGGTTGAAGATTAGGATTAGGGTTAGGATTAAAGGTTAGCGTGAGAGTTAACGCTTAGGGTTAAGGTTAAGAGTTAGGGTTCAGTGTTAGGGTTAGGGTTAGGGTTAGTTTTAGGGTTAGAGTTATGTGCTATGATTTGTGTTAGAGGTTAGGGTTAGGTTTACTGGGCACGGATAGGGTTATGTTTAGGGGTTAGCATTACGGTTAGGGTTAGTGTTAAGGGATAGAATTAGGGTTAAGTTTTGGGCTTAGGGTTAGGGTTTAGTCTTAGGGTTAGCATTAAGGATTAGGGTTAGGGTCAGGGTTAAATGCTTGGGTGCGGGTAATGGTTATGGTCAGGGTTAAGGTTGACGGATAGGGTTAGTGTTAAGGGTTATGGGTAGGTTTAGGGTTCAGGGTTAGAGTTAGCATTAGGGCTTAAGGTTAGGATTAGGCGGTAGGTTAGATTTAGGGTTAGATCTAGGCGTTAGGGTAAGGGCTAGCGTTAGGGTTAAGAGATAGGGTTAGGTTTAATGCTTATTATTAGGGTTAGGGTTTGGGGTTAAAGTAAGTGTTAGGGGTTAGGTTTCAGGATCAAAGGTTAGGGTTATTTTTAGCTGTAGTGTTAAGGTTAGGGATAAGGGATCCCATTAGCATTAAGGGTCTTCCTTACTGTAGGATTAAGGGATAGGCTTAGAGTTAAAGGTTAAGGTTATGGTCAGTGTTAAGATTTAGGGTGAGGGTTAACGGTTAGGGTAAAGGTTAAGCGTTAGGGTTAGGGATTAGTGATTAGGATTTTTGGTTAGTGTTAGGGTTAACGGTTAGGAGTTAGTGTTTTATGAAGGGGTATGGTTAGAATTAGGATTGGGGTTAGAGTTAGGGTGAGGTATAGGGTTTAGGTTTAGAGGTTAGATTTAGGGTAAAATGATAGGATTAGGGTTACGGGTTGGGCTTAGGTTTAGGGTTAAAGTTTACTGCTAGGGTTAGGGATAGGGTTCAGGGTTAGCTTTAGGGGTTCTGGTTAGGGTTAGGTGTTAGGTTAGTGTCAGGGTTAGGTCTAGTCGTGAGGGTAAGGTTTAGGGTTAGCTTTAAGAGCTAGGGTTAGGTTTAATGGTTAGGATTAGGATTAGGGTTAAGGGTTAGGGTAAGGCTTAGGGGTTAGGGTGAAGGTTTAGGGTTTTTGTTAGGCATAGCGTTGGGGTTAGAAGTAAGGGTTACTGTCAGTGTTAGGGTTGTAGGTAGGGTTACGGTTAGGGTTAGCGGTTTGGAATTAGGGTTAGGGATTAGGTGTCACAGTGATGACTAGGAGATAGGGTTAGAATTATGGGATAGGGGTTGTTCTCAGGAAATGGGTTATGCATTAACGTTAGGATAAGAGGTTAAAGTTAGGCGCACGGTGAGGTTTACGTGTTAAGGGGAGAAATAGGAACAGGGTTGGGTGTTATGTTCAGGGTTAGGGTTATCTGTTAAAGGTATTGTTTATGCTTAGCGCACGGGCCCTGTCTGCATTGGGCGGTCGGGGGGAGTTTAGGGGGCTGGAATTGTACCCGGGAACCCACTCTATCATACTCTGGGTATGAGCCCGTGGGTTTCATGCAGGACGCAGAGGTAGAGCCTCCTTTCACGCATGGCATGGGAGGATTGCAGGCTTTCTAAACTCTAAGAAAGCAAGAAGTCTGAGAATTAGATTTAGGGTTAGGATTCTGGTTAGGGTTAAGGATGAAGTTTAGTGTTAGGGTGAGGGCTTAGGGTTACGGATTAGGGTTAGGGTTAAAGGTTACTCTTAGGTTTAATGGTTACACTTTGGTTTAGGGTTGAGGTTTACGGTTAGTGTTAAGATGAGCGGTTAGGGTTTGGTACAGGGTTAGGGTTAAGTGTTAGGTTTAGGGTTGAAGATTAGGATTAGGGTTAGGATTAAAGGTTAGCGTGAGAGTTAACGCTTAGGGTTAAGGTTAAGAGTTAGGGTTCAGTGTTAGGGTTAGGGTTAGGGTTAGTTTTAGGGTTAGAGTTATGTGCTATGATTTGTGTTAGAGGTTAGGGTTAGGTTTACTGGGCACGGATAGGGTTATGTTTAGGGGTTAGCATTACGGTTAGGGTTAGTGTTAAGGGATAGAATTAGGGTTAAGTTTTGGGCTTAGGGTTAGGGTTTAGTCTTAGGGTTAGCATTAAGGATTAGGGTTAGGGTCAGGGTTAAATGCTTGGGTGCGGGTAATGGTTATGGTCAGGGTTAAGGTTGACGGATAGGGTTAGTGTTAAGGGTTATGGGTAGGTTTAGGGTTCAGGGTTAGAGTTAGCATTAGGGCTTAAGGTTAGGATTAGGCGGTAGGTTAGATTTAGGGTTAGATCTAGGCGTTAGGGTAAGGGCTAGCGTTAGGGTTAAGAGATAGGGTTAGGTTTAATGCTTATTTTTAGGGTTAGGGTTTGGGGTTAAAGTAAGTGTTAGGGGTTAGGTTTCAGGATCAAAGGTTAGGGTTATTTTTAGCTGTAGTGTTAAGGTTAGGGATAAGGGATCCCATTAGCATTAAGGGTCTTCCTTACTGTAGGATTAAGGGATAGGCTTAGAGTTAAAGGTTAAGGTTATGGTCAGTGTTAAGATTTAGGGTGAGGGTTAACGGTTAGGGTAAAGGTTAAGCGTTAGGGTTAGGGATTAGTGATTAGGATTTTTGGTTAGTGTTAGGGTTAACGGTTAGGAGTTAGTGTTTTATGAAGGGGTATGGTTAGAATTAGGATTGGGGTTAGAGTTAGGGTGAGGTATAGGGTTTAGGTTTAGAGGTTAGATTTAGGGTAAAATGATAGGATTAGGGTTACGGGTTGGGCTTAGGTTTAGGGTTAAAGTTTACTGCTAGGGTTAGGGATAGGGTTCAGGGTTAGCTTTAGGGGTTCTGGTTAGGGTTAGGTGTTAGGTTAGTGTCAGGGTTAGGTCTAGTCGTGAGGGTAAGGTTTAGGGTTAGCTTTAAGAGCTAGGGTTAGGTTTAATGGTTAGGATTAGGATTAGGGTTAAGGGTTAGGGTAAGGCTTAGGGGTTAGGGTGAAGGTTTAGGGTTTTTGTTAGGCATAGCGTTGGGGTTAGAAGTAAGGGTTACTGTCAGTGTTAGGGTTGTAGGTAGGGTTACGGTTAGGGTTAGCGGTTTGGAATTAGGGTTAGGGATTAGGTGTCACAGTGATGACTAGGAGATAGGGTTAGAATTATGGGATAGGGGTTGTTCTCAGGAAATGGGTTATGCATTAACGTTAGGATAAGAGGTTAAAGTTAGGCGCACGGTGAGGTTTACGTGTTAAGGGGAGAAATAGGAACAGGGTTGGGTGTTATGTTCAGGGTTAGGGTTATCTGTTAAAGGTATTGTTTATGCTTAGCGCACGGGCCCTGTCTGCATTGGGCGGTCGGGGGGAGTTTAGGGGGCTGGAATTGTACCCGGGAACCCACTCTATCATACTCTGGGTATGAGCCCGTGGGTTTCATGCAGGACGCAGAGGTAGAGCCTCCTTTCACGCATGGCATGGGAGGATTGCAGGCTTTCTAAACTCTAAGAAAGCAAGAAGTCTGAGAATTAGATTTAGGGTTAGGATTCTGGTTAGGGTTAAGGATGAAGTTTAGTGTTAGGGTGAGGGCTTAGGGTTACGGATTAGGGTTAGGGTTAAAGGTTACTCTTAGGTTTAATGGTTACACTTTGGTTTAGGGTTGAGGTTTACGGTTAGTGTTAAGATGAGCGGTTAGGGTTTGGTACAGGGTTAGGGTTAAGTGTTAGGTTTAGGGTTGAAGATTAGGATTAGGGTTAGGATTAAAGGTTAGCGTGAGAGTTAACGCTTAGGGTTAAGGTTAAGAGTTAGGGTTCAGTGTTAGGGTTAGGGTTAGGGTTAGTTTTAGGGTTAGAGTTATGTGCTATGATTTGTGTTAGAGGTTAGGGTTAGGTTTACTGGGCACGGATAGGGTTATGTTTAGGGGTTAGCATTACGGTTAGGGTTAGTGTTAAGGGATAGAATTAGGGTTAAGTTTTGGGCTTAGGGTTAGGGTTTAGTCTTAGGGTTAGCATTAAGGATTAGGGTTAGGGTCAGGGTTAAATGCTTGGGTGCGGGTAATGGTTATGGTCAGGGTTAAGGTTGACGGATAGGGTTAGTGTTAAGGGTTATGGGTAGGTTTAGGGTTCAGGGTTAGAGTTAGCATTAGGGCTTAAGGTTAGGATTAGGCGGTAGGTTAGATTTAGGGTTAGATCTAGGCGTTAGGGTAAGGGCTAGCGTTAGGGTTAAGAGATAGGGTTAGGTTTAATGCTTATAATTAGGGTTAGGGTTTGGGGTTAAAGTAAGTGTTAGGGGTTAGGTTTCAGGATCAAAGGTTAGGGTTATTTTTAGCTGTAGTGTTAAGGTTAGGGATAAGGGATCCCATTAGCATTAAGGGTCTTCCTTACTGTAGGATTAAGGGATAGGCTTAGAGTTAAAGGTTAAGGTTATGGTCAGTGTTAAGATTTAGGGTGAGGGTTAACGGTTAGGGTAAAGGTTAAGCGTTAGGGTTAGGGATCAGTGATTAGGGTTTTTGGTTAGTGTTAGGGTTAGCGGTTAGGAGTTAGTGTTTTATGAAGGGGTATGGTTAGAATTAGCATTGGGGTTAGAGTTAGCGTGAGGTGTAGGGGTTAGGTTTAGGGGTTAGTTTTAGGGTAAAAGGATAGGATTAGGGTTACGGGTTGGGCTTAGGTTTAGGGTTAAAGTTTACTGCTAGGGTTAGGGATAGGGTTCAGGGTTAGCTTTAGGGGTTCTGGTTAGGGTTAGGTGTTAGGTTAGTGTCAGGGTTAGGTCTAGTCGTGAGGGTAAAGTTTAGGGTTAGATTTAAGAGCTAGGGTTAGGTTTAATGGTTAGGATTAGGATTAGGGTTAAGGTTTAGGGTAAGGCTTAGGGGTTAGGGTGAAGGGTTAGGGTCAAGGGTTAGGGTTTTTGTTAGGCATAGCGTTGGGGTTAGAAGTAAGGGTTACTGTCAGTGTTAGGGTTGTAGGTAGGGTTACGGTTAGGGTTAGCGGTTTAGAATTAGGGTTAGGGATTAGGTGTCACAGTGATGACTAGAGATAGGGTTAGAATTATGGGATAGGGGTTGTTCTCAAGAAATGGGTTATGCATTAACGTTAGGATAAGAGGTTAAAGTTAGGCGCACGGTGAGGTTTACGTGTTAAGGGGAGAAATAGGAACACGGTTGGGTGTTATGTTCAGGGTTAGGGTTATCTGTTAAAGGTATTGTTTATGCTTAGCGCACGGGCCCTGTCTGCATTAGGCGGGCGGGGGGAGTTTAGGGGGCTGGGATTGTACCCGGGAACCCACTCTATCATACTCTGGGTATGGGTCCGTGGGTTTCATGCAGGACACAGTGGTAGAGCCTCCTTTCACGCATGGCATGGGAGGATTGCAGGCTTTCTAAACTCTAAGAAAGCAAAAAGTCTGAGAATTAGATTTAGGGTTAGGATTATGGCTAGGGTTAAGGATGAAGTTTAGTGTTAGGGTGAGGGCTTAGGGTTAGGGATTAGGGTTAGGGTTAAAGGTTACTCTTAGGTTTAACGGTTCCACTGTGGTTTAGGGTTGAGGTTTACGGTTAGGGTTAAGATGAGGGGTTAGGGTTTGGTACAGGGTTAGGGTTAAGTGTTAGGTTTAGGGTTGAAGATTAGGATTAGGGTTAGGATTAAAGGTTAGCGTGAGAGTTAACGCTTAGGGTTAAGGTTAAGAGTTAGGGTTTAGGGTTAGGGTTGGGGTTAGGTTTAGTTTTAGGGTTAGAGTTATGTGCTATGGTTTGTGTTAGAGGTTAAGGTTAGGTTTACTGGTCACGGTTAGGGTTACGTTTAGGGGTTTGCGTTAGGGTTAGGGTTAAGGGATAGGATTAGGGTTAAGTGTTGGGCTTAGGGTTAGGGTTTAGTGTTAGTGTTTTCATTAAGGATAAGGGGTAGGGTCAGGGTTAAATGCTTGGGTGCGGATAATGGTTAGGGTCAGGGTTAAAGTTCACGGATAGGGTTAGTGTTAAGGGTTACGGGTAGGTTAAGGGTTCAGGGTTAGAGTTAGCATTAGGGCTTAAGGTTAGGATTAGGCGGTAGGCTCGATTTAGGGTTAGATCTAGGCGTTAGGGTAAGGGCTAGCGTTAGGGTTCAGAGATAGGGTTAGGTTTAATGCTTAGGATTAGGGTTAGGGTTTGGGGTTAAAGTAGGTGTTAGGGGTTAGGTTTAAGGATCCAAGGTTAGGGTTATTTTTAGCTGTAGTGTTAGGGTTACGGATAAGGGATCCCATTAGCATTAAGGGTCTTCCTTACTCTAGGGTTAAGGGTTAGGCTTAGAGTTAAAGGTTAAGGTTAGGGTCAGTGTTAAGATTTAGGGTGAGGGTTAACGGTTAAGGTAAAGGTTAAGTGTTAGGGTTAGGGATTAGTGATTAGGGTTTTTGGTTAGTGTTAGGGTTAGCGGTTAGGAGTTAGTGTTTTATGAAGGGGTATGGTTAGAATTAGGATTGGGGTTAGAGTTAGGGTGAGGTATAGGGGTTAGGTTTACGGGTTAGTTTTAGGGTAAAAGGATAGGATTAGGGTTACGGGTTGGGCTTAGGTTTAGGGTTAAAGTTTACTGCTAGGGTTAGGGATAGGGTTCAGGGTTAGCTTTAGGGGTTCTGGTGAGGGTTAAGTGTTAGGTTAGTGTCAGTGTTAGGTCTAGTCGTGAGGGTAAGGTTTAGGGTTAGCTTTAAGAGCTAGGGTTAGGTTTAATGGTTAGGATTAGGATTAGGGTTAAGGGTTAGGGTAAGTCTTAGGGGTTACGGTGAAGGGTTAGGGTCAAGGGTTAGGGTTTTTGTTAGGCATAGCGTTGGGGTTAGAAGTAAGGGTTACTGTCAGTGTTAGGGTTGTAGGTAGGGTTACGGTTAGGGTTAGCGGTTTGGAATTAGGGTTAGGGATTAGGTGTCACAGTGATGACTAGGAGATAGGGTTAGAATTATGGGATAGGGGTTGTTCTCAGGAAATGGGTTCTGCATTAAGGTTAGGATAAGAGGTTAAAGGTAGGCGCACGGTGAAGTTTACGTGTTAAGGGGAGAAATAGGAACAGGGTTGGGTGTTATGTTCAGGGTTAGGTTTATCTGTTAAAGGTATTGTTTATGCTTAGCGCACGGGACCTGTCTGCATTAGGCGGGCGGGGGGGAGTTTTGGGGGCTCGGATTGTACCCGGGAAGCCACTCTATCATACTCTGGGTATGGGTCCGTGGGTTTCATACAGGACACAGTGGTAGAGCCTCCTTTCACGAATGGCATGGGAGGATTGCAGGCTTTCTAAACTCTAAGAAAGCAAGAAGTCTGAGAATTAGATTTAGGGTTAGGATTCTGGTTAGGGTTAAGGATGAAGTTTAGTGTTAGGGTGAGGGCTTAGGGTTAGGGCTTAGGGTTAGGGTCAAAGGTTACTCTTAGGTTTAACGGTTACACTTTGGTTTAGGGTTGAGGTTTACGGTTAGGGTTAAGATGAGGGGTTAGGGTTTGGTACAGTGTTAGGGTTAAGTGTAAGGTTTAGGGTTGAAGATTAGGATTAGGGTTAGGATTATAGGATAGCGTGAGAGTTAACGCTTAGGGTTATGGTTAAGAGTTAGGGTTTAGGGTTAGGTTTAGGGTTAGCGTTAGTTTTAGGGTTAGAGTTATGTGCTATGGTTTGTGTTAGAGGTTAGGGTTAGGTTTACTGGTGACGGTTAGGGTTACGTTTAGGGGTTAGCATTAGGGTTAGGGTTAGGTTTAGGGTTAAGGGATAGGATTACGGTTAAGTGTTGGCCTTAGGGTTAGGGTTTAGTGTTAGGGTTATCATTAAGGACTAGGGGTAGGGTCAGGGTTAAATGCCTGGGTGCGGGTAATGGTTAGGGTCAGGGTTAAGGTTCACGGATAGGGTTAGTGTTAAGGGTTACGGGTAGGTTTAGGGTTCAGGGTTAGAGTTGGCATTAGGGCTTAAGGTTACGATTAGGCGGTAGGTTCGATTTAGGGTTAGATCTAGGCGTTCGGGTAAGGGCTAGCGTTAGGGTTAAGAGATAGGGTTAGGTTTAATGCTTAGGATTAGGGTTAGGGTTTGGGGTTAAAGTAAGTGTTAGGGGTTAGGTTTAAGGATCCAAGGTTAGGGTTATTTTTAGCTGTAGT
>NW_027182827.1:1390000-1395000 GCF_041146395.1 Eulemur rufifrons | reverse complement strand
GCCCTGTCTGCATTGGGCGGGCGGGGGGAGTTTAGGGGACTGGGATTGTACCCGGGAACCCACTCTATCATACTCTGTGTATGAGCCCGTGGGTTTCATGGAGGACGCAGAGGTAGAGCCTCCTTTCACGCATGGCATGGGAGGATTGCAGGCTTTCTAAACTCTAAGAAAGAAGAAGTCTGAGAATTAGATTTAGGGTTAGGATTATGGTTAGGGTTAAGGATGATGTTTAGTGTTAGGGTGAGGGCTTAGGGTTAGGGATTAGGGTTAGGGTTAAAGGTTACTCTTAGGTTTAATGGTTACACTTTGGTATAGGGTTGAGGTTTACCGTTAGGGTTAAGGTGAGGGGTTAGTGTTTGGTACAGGGTTAGGGTTAAGTGTTAGGTTTAGGGTTGAAGATTAGGATTAGGGTTAGGATTAAAGGTTAGCGTGAGAGTTAACGCTTAGGTTTAAGGTTAAGAGTTAGGGTTTAGGGTTAGGGTTGGGGTTAGGTTTAGTTTTAGGGTTAGAGTTATGTGCTATGGTTTGTGTTAGAGGTTAAGGTTAGGTTTACTGGTCACGGTTAGGGTTACGTTTAGGGGTTTGCATTAGGGTTGGGGTTAAGGGATAGGATTAGGGTTAATTGTTGGGCTTAGGGTTAGGGTTTAGTGTTAGTGTTATCATTAAGGATTAGGGGTAGGGTCAGGGTTAAATGCTTGGGTGTGGGTAATGGTTAGGGTCAGGGTTAAGGTTCACGGATAGGGTTAGTGTTAAGGGTTACTTGTAGGTTTAGGGTTCAGGGTTAGAGTTAGCATTAGGGCTTAAGGTTAGGATTAGGCGGTAGATTCGATTTAGGGTTAGATCTAGGCGTTCGGGTAAGGGCTAGCGTTAGGGTTCAGAGATAGGGTTAGGTTGAATGCTTAGGATTAGGGTTAGGGTTTGGGGTTAAAGTAAGTGTTAGGGGTTAGGTTTCAGGATCAAAGGTTAGGGTTATTTTTAGCTGTAGTGTTAGGGTTAGGGATAAGGGATCCCATTAGCATTAAGGGTCTTCCTTACTGTAGGGTTAAGGGTTAGGCTTAGAGTTAAAGGTTAAGGTTAGGGTCAGTGTTAAGATTTAGGGTGAGGGTTAACGGTTAGGGTAAAGGTTAAGTGTTAGGGTTAGGGATTAGTGATTAGGGTTTTTGGTTAGTGTTAGGTTAGCGGTTAGTGTTTTATGAAAGGGTATGGTTAGAATTAGGATTGGGGTTAGAGTTAGGGTGAGGTACAGGGGTTAGGTTTAGGGGTTAGTTTTAGGGTAAAAGGATAGGATTAGGGTTACGGGTTGGGATTAGGTTTAGGGTTAAAGTTTACTGGTAGGGTTAGGGATAGGGTTCAGGGTTAGCTTTAGGGGTTCTGGTGAGGGTTAAGTGTTAGGTTAGTGTCAGGGTTAGGTCTAGTCGTGAGGGTAAGGTTTAGGGTTAGCTTTAAGAGCTAGGGTTAGGTTTAATGGTTAGGGTTAGGATTAGGGTTAAGGGTTAGGGTAAGCCTTAGGGGTTAGGGTGAAGGGTTAGGGTCAAGGTTTAGGGTTTTTGTTAGGCATAGCGTTGGGGTTAGAAGTAAGGGTTACTGTCAGTGTTAGGGTTGTAGGTAGGGTTACGGTTAGGGTTAGCGGTTTGGAATTAGGGTTAGGGATTAGGTGTCACAGTGATGACTAGGAGATAGGGTTAGAATTATGGGATAGGGGTTGTTCTCAGGAAATGGGTTCTGCATTAACGTTAGGATAAGAGGTTAAAGTTAGGCGCACGGTGAAGTTTACGTGTTAAGGGGAGAAATAGGAACAGGGTTGGGTGTTATGTTCAGGGTTAGGGTTATCTGTTAAAGGTATTGTTTATGCTTAGCGCACGGGCCCTGTCTGCATTAGGCGGGCGGGGGCGAGTTTTGGGGGCTGGGATTGTACCCGGGAACCCACTCTATCATACTCTGGGTATGGGCCCGTGGGTTTCATACAGGACACAGTGGTAGAGCCTCCTTTCACGCGTGGCATGGGAGGATTGCAGGCTTTCTAAACTCTAAGAAAGCAAGAAGTCTGAGAATTAGATTTAGGGTTAGGATTATGGTTAGGGTTAAGGATGAAGTTTAGTGTTAGGGTGAGGGCTTAGGGTTAGGGATTAGGGTTAGGGTTAAAGGTTACTCTTAGGTTTAACGGTTACACTTTGGTTTAGGGTTCAGGTTTACGGTTAGGGTTAAGATGAGGGGTTAGGGTTTGGTACAGGGTTAGGGTTAAGTGTAAGGTTTAGGGTTGAAGGTTAGGATTAGGGTTAGGATTATAGGATAGCGTGAGAGTTAATGCTTAGGGTTAAGGTTAAGAGTTAGGGTTTAGGGTTAGGTTTAGGGTTAGGGTTAGTTTTAGGGTTAGAGTTATGTGCTATGGTTTGTGTTAGAGGTTAGGGTTAGGTTTACTGGTCACGGTGAGAGTTACGTTTAGGGGTTAGCATTAGGGTTAGGGTTAAGGGATAGGATTAGGGTTAAGTGTTGGGAGTAGGGTGAGGGTTTAGTGTTAGGGTTATCATTAAGGATTAGGGGTAGGGTCAGGGTTAAATGCTTGGGTGCGGGTAATGGTTAGGGTCAGGGTTAAGGTTCACGGATAGGGTTAGTGTTAAGCGTTACGGGTAGGTTTAGGGTTCAGGGTTAGAGTTAGCATTAGGGCTTAAGGTTAGGATTAGGCGGTAGGTTCGATTTAGGGTTAGATCTAGGCATTAGGGTAAGGGCTAGCGTTAGGGTTAAGAGATAGGGTTAGGTTTAATGCTTAGGATTAGGGTTAGGGTTTGGGGTTAAAGTAATTGTTAGGGGTTAGGTTTCAGGATCAAAGGTTAGGGTTATTTTTAGCTGTAGTGTTAGGTTTAGGGATAACGGATCCAATTAGCATTAAGAGTCTTCCTTACTGTAGGGTTAAGAGTTAGGCTTAGAGTTAAAGGTTAAGGTTAGGGTCAGTGTTAAGATTTAGGGTGAGGGTTAACGGTTAGGGTAAAGGTTAAGCATTAGGGTTAGGGATTAGTGATTAGGGTTTCTGGTTAGTGTTAGGGTTAGCGGTCAGGTGTTAGTGTTTTATGAAGGGGTATGGTTAGAATTAGGATTGGGGTTAGAGTTAGGGTGAGGTATAGGGGTTAGGTTTAGGGGTTAGTTTTAGGGTACAAGAATAGGATTAGGGTTACGGGTTGGGCTTAGGTTTAGGGTTAAAGTTTACTGCTAGGGTTAGGGATAGGGTTCAGGGTTAGCTTTAGGGGTTCTGGTTAGGGTTAGGTGTTATGTTAGTGTCAGAGTTAGGTCTAGTCGTGAGGGTAAGGTTTAGGGTTAGCTTTAAGAGCTAGGGTTAGGTTTAATGGTTAGGATTAGGATTAGGGTTAAGGGTTAGGGTAAGTCTTAGGGGTTACGGTGAAGGGTTAGGGTCAAGGGTTAGGGTTTTTTTAGGCATAGCGTTGGGGTTAGAAGTAAGGGTTACTGTCAGTGTTAGGGTTGTAGGTAGGGTTACGGTTAGGGTTAGCGGTTTAGAATTAGGGTTAGGGATTAGGTGTCACAGTGATGACTAGGAGATAGGGTTAGAATTATGGGATAGCGGTTGTTCTCAGGAAATGGGTTATGCATTAACGTTAGGATAAGAGGTTAAAGTTAGGCGCTCGGGGAGGTTTACGTGTTAAGGGGAGAAATAGGAACAGGGTTGGGTGTTATGTTCAGGGTTAGGGTTATCTGTTAAAGGTATTGTTTATGCTTAGCGCACGGGCCCTGTCTGCATTAGGCGGGCGGGGGGAGTTTAGGGGGCTGGGATTGTACCCGGGAAACCACTCTATCGTACTCTGGGTATGGGCCCGTGGGTTTCATGCAGGACACAGTGGTAGAGCCTCCTTTCACCCATGGCATGGGAGGATTGCAGGCTTTCTAAACTCTAAGAAAGCAAGAAGTCTGAGAATTAGATTTAGGGTTGGATTATGGTTAGGGTTAAGGATGAAGTTTAGTGTTAGGGTGAGGGCTTAGGGTTAGGGCTTAGGGTTAGGGTTAAAGGTTACTCTTAGGTTTAACGGTTACACTTTGGTTTAGGGTTGAGGTTTACGGTTAGGGTTTAGATGAGGGGTTAGTGTTTGGTACAGGGTTAGGGTTAAGTGTTAGGTTTAGGGTTGAAGATTAGGATTAGGGTTAGGATTAAAGGTTAGCGTGAGAGTTAACGCTTAGGGTTCAGGTTAACAGTTAGGGTTTAGGGTTAGGGTTAGGGTTAGGGTTAGTTTTAGGGTTAGAGTTATGTGCTATGGTTTGTGTTAGAGGTTAGGGTTAGGTTTACTGGTCACAGTTAGGGTTACGTTTATGGGGTAGCATTAGGGTTAAGGTTAAGGTTAAGTGATAGGAATAGGGATAAGTGTTGGGCTTAGGGTTAGGGTTTAGTGTTAGGGTTAGCATTAAGGATTAGGGTTAGTGTCAGGGTTAAAAGCTTGGGTGCGGGTAATGGTTAGGGTCAGGGTTAAGGTTCACGGATAGGGTTAGTGTTAAGGGTTACGGGTAGGTTTAGGGTTCAGGGTTAGAGTTAGGGTTAGGGTTAGGGTTAGGGGTTAGGTTTAGGGTAGGGGTCAGGGTCAGGGGTTAGGGGTTAGTGTTAGGGTTAGGGGGTTAGCGTTATGGTTGGGGTTGGGGTTAGGGTTACGGTTAGGGGTTAGGGTTAGTGTTAGGGGTTAGGGTTAGGTTTAGGGTTCGGGTTCGGGTTAGCGTTAGGGTTAGGGTTGGGTTAGGGTTAGGGTTAGGGTTGGGTTAGGGTTAGGGTTAGGGTAGGGGTAGGGGTAGGGGTAGGGTTAGGGGTTAGGGTTAGGATTAGGGGTTAGGCTCAGGGTCAGGGTCAGTGTCAGGGTTAGGGTTTAGGTTTAGGGTTAGGGTTGGGTTTGGGGTCGGGGTTAGGGTTAGGGTTACGGTTAGGGGTTAGGGTTAGGGTTAGGTGTTAGTGTTAGGGGTTAGGGGTTAGGGTTAGGGGTTAGAGTTAGGGTTAGGGGTTAGGGTTAGGGGTT
>NW_027182827.1:1377500-1382500 GCF_041146395.1 Eulemur rufifrons | reverse complement strand
TCAAGGGTTAGGGTTTTTGTTAGGCATAGCGTTGGGGTTAGAAGTAAGGGTTACTGTCAGTGTTAGGGTTGTAGGTAGGGTTACGGTTAGGGTTAGCGGTTTAGAATTAGGGTTAGGGATTAGGTGTCACAGTGATGACGAGGAGATAGGGTTAGAATTATGGGATGGGGTTGTTCTCAGGAAATGGGTTATGCATTAACGTTAGGATAAGAGGTTAAAGTTAGGCGCACGGTGAGGTTTACGTGTTAAGGGGAGAAATAGGAACAGGGTTGGGTGTTATGTTCAGGGTTAGGGTTATCGGTTAAAGGTATTGTTTATGCTTAGCGCACGGGCCCTGTCTGCATTAGGCGGGCGGGGGGAGTTTAGGGGGCTGGGATTGTACCCCGGAACCCACTCTATCATACTCTGGGTATGGGCCCGTGGGTTTCATGCAGGACACAGTGGTAGAGCCTCCTTTCACGCATGGCATGGGAGGATTGCAGGCTTTCTAAACTCTAAGAAAGCAAGAAGTCTGAGAATTACATTTAGGGGTAGGATTATGGTTAGGGTTAAGGATGAAGTTTAGTGTTAGGGTGAGGGCTTAGGGTTAGGCATTAGGGTTAGGGTTAAAGGCTACTCTTAGGTTTAACGGCTACACTTTGGTTTAGGGTTGAGGTTTACGGTTAGGGTTAAGATTAGGGGTTAGGGTTTGGTACAGGGTTAGGGTTAAGTGTTAGGTTTAGGGTTGAAGATTAGGATTAGGGTTAGGATTAAAGGTTAGCGTGAGAGTTAACGCTTAGGGTTAAGGTTAGGAGTTAGGGTTTAGGGTTAGGGTTGGGGTTAGGTTTAGTTTTAGGGTTAGAGTTATGTGCTATGGTTTGTGTTAGAGGTTAGGGTTAGGTTTACTGGTGACGGTTAGGGTTACGTTTAGGGGTTAGCATTAGGGTTAGGGTTAGGGTTAGGGTTAAGGGATAGGATTACGGTTAAGTGTTGGCCTTAGGGTTAGGGTTTAGTGTTAGGGTTATCATTAAGGACTAGGGGTAGGGTCAGGGTTAAATGCCTGGGTGCGGGTAATGGTTAGGGTCAGGGTTAAGGTTCACGGATAGGGTTAGTGTTAAGGGTTACGGGTAGGTTTAGGGTTCAGGGTTAGAGTTAGCATTAGGGCTTAAGGTTAGGATTAGGCGGTAGGTTCGATTTAGGGTTAAATCTAGGCGTTCGGGTAAGGGCTAGCATTAGGGTTAAGAGATAGGGTTAGGTTTAATGCTTAGGATTAGGGTTAGGGTTTGGGGTTAAAGTAAGTGTTAGGGGTTAGGTTTAAGGATGAAAGGTTACTGTTATTTTTAGCTGTAGGGTTAGGGTTACGGAAAAGGGATCCCATTAGCATTAAGGGTCTTCCTTACTGTAGGGTTAAGGGTTAGGCTTAGAGTTAAAGGTTCAGGTTAGGGTCAGTGTTAAGATTTAGGGTGAGGGTTAACGGTTAGGGTAAATGTTAAGCGTTAGGGTTAGGGATTAGTGATTATTGTTTTTGGTTAGTGTTAGGGTTAGCGGATAGGAGTTAGTGTTTTATGAAGGGGTATGGTTAGAATTAGGATTGGGGTTAGAGTTAGGGTGAGGTATAGGGGTTAGGTTTAGGGGTTAGTTTCAGGGTAAAAGGATAGGATTAGGGTTACGGGTTGGGCTTAGCTTTAGGGTTAAAGTTTACTGCTAGGGTTAGGGATAGGGTTCAGGGTTAGCTTTAGGGGTTCTGCTTAGGGTTAGGTGTTAGGTTAGTGTCAGGGTTAGGTCTAGTCGTGAGGGCAAGGTTCAGGGTTATCTTTAAGAGCTAGAGTTAGGTTTAATGGTTAGGATTAGGATTAGGGTTAAGGGTTAGGGTAAGGCTTAGGGGTTAGGGTGCAGGGTTAGCGTTTTTGTTAGGCATAGCGTTGGGGTTAGAAGTAAGGGTTACTGTCAGTGTTAGGGTTGTAGGTAGGGTTACAGTTAGGGTTAGCGGTTTAGAATTAGGGTTAGGGATTAGGTGTCACAGTGATGACTAGGAGATAGGGTTAGAATTATGGGATAGCGGTTGTTCTCAGGAAATGGGTTATGCATTAACGTTAGGATAAGAGGTTAAAGTTAGGCGCACGGTGAGGTTTACGTGTTAAGGGGAGAAATAGGAACAGGGTTGGGTGTTATGTTCAGGGTTAGGGTTATCTGTTAAAGGTATTGTTTATGCTTAGCGCACGGGCCCTGTCTGCATTAGGCGGGCGGGGGGAGTTTAGGGGGCTGGGATTGTACCCGGGAACCCACTCTATCATACTCTGGGTATGGGCCCGTGGGTTTCATGCAGGACACAGTGGTAGAGCCTCCTTTCACCCATGGCATGGGAGGATGGCAGGCTTTTTAAACTCTAAGAAAGCAAGAAATGTGAGAATGAGATTTAGGGTTGGATTATGGTTAGGGTTAAGGATGAAGTTTAGTGTTAGGGTGAGGGCTTAGGCTTAGGTATTAGGGTTAGGTTTAAAGATTACTCTTAGGTTTAACGGTTACACTTTGATTTAGGGTTGAGGTTTACGATTAGGGTTAAGATGAGGGGTTAGGTTATGGTACAGGGTTAGGGTTAAGTGTTAGGTTTAGGGTTGAAGATTAGGATTAGGGTTAGGATTAAAGGTTAGCGTGAGAGTTAACGCTTAGGGTTAAGGTTAAGAGTTAGGGTTTAGGGTTAGGGTTAGGGATAGGGTTAGTTTCAGTTAGTTTAGTGCTATGGATTGTGTTAGAGTTTAGGGTTAGGTTTACTGAAATCGGTTAGGGTTACGTTTAGGGGTTAGCATTAGGTTTAGGGTTAAGGGATAGGATTAGGGATAAGTGTTGGGCTTAGGGTTAGGGTTTAGTGTTAGGGTTATCATTAAGGATTAGGGGTAGGGTCAGGGTTAAATGCTTGGGTTCGGGTAATGTTTAGGGTCAGGGTTAAGGTTGACGGATAGGGTTAGTGTTAAGGGTTACGGGTAGGTTTAGGGTTCAGGGTTAGAGTTAGCATTAGGGCTTAAGGTTAGGATTAGGCGGTAGGTTAGATTTAGGGTTAGATCTAGGTGTTAGGGTAAGGGCTAGCGTTAGGGTTAAGAGATAGGGTTAGGTTTAATGCTTAGGATTAGGGTTAGGGTTTGGGGTTAAAGTAAGTGTTAGGGGTTAGGTTTAAGGATCAAATGTTAGGGTTATTTTTAGCTGTAGTGTTAGGGTTAGGGATAAGGGATCCCATTAGCATTAAGGGTCTTCCTTACTGTAGGGTTAAGGGTTAGGCTTAGAGTTAAAGGTTAAGGTTAGGGTCAGTGTTAAGATTTGGGGTAGGGTTAACGGTTAGGGTAAAGGTTAAGCGTTAGGGTTAGGGATTAGTGATTAGGGTTATTGGTTAGTGTTAGGGTTAGCGGTTAGGAGTTAGTGTTTTATGAAGGGGTATGGTTAGAATTAGGATTGGGGTTAGAGTTAGGGTGAGGTATAGGGGTTAGATTTAGGGTAAAAGGATAGGATTAGGGTTACGGGTTGGGCTTAGGTTTAGGGTTAAAATTTACTGCTAGGGTTAGGGATAGGGTTCAGGGTTAGCTTTAGGGGTTCTGGTTAGGGTTATGTGTTAGGTTAGTGTCAGGGTTAGGTCTAGTCGTGAGGGTAAGGTTTAGGGTTAGCCTTAAGAGCTAGGGTTAGGTTTAATGGTTAGGATTAGGATTAGGGTTAAGGGTTAGGGTAAGGCTTAGGGGTTAGGGTGAAGGGATAGGGTCAAGGGTTAGGGTTTTTGTTAGGCATAGCGTTGGGGTTAGAAGTAAGGGTTACTGTCAGTGTTAGGGTTGTAGGTAGGGTTACGGTTAGGGTTAGCGGTTTAGAATTAGGGTTAGGGATTAGGTGTCACAGTGATGACTAGGAGATAGGGTTAGAATTATGGGATAGGGGTTGTTCTCAGGAAATGGGTTATGCATTAACGTTAGGATAAGAGGTTAAAGTTAGGCGCACGGTGAGGTTTACGTGTTAAGGGGAGAAATAGGAACAGGGTTGGGTGTTATGTTCAGGGTTAGGGTTATCTGTTAAAGGTATTGTTTATGCTTAGCACACGGGCCCTGTCTGCATTAGGCGGGCGGGGGGAGTTTAGCGGGCTGGGATTGTACCCGGGAACCCACTCTATCATACCCTGGGTATGGGCCCGTGGGTTTCATGCAGGACACAGTGGTAGAGCCTCCTTTCACGCATGGCATGGGAGGATTTCAGGATTTGTAAACTCTAAGAAAGCAAGAAGTCTGAGAATGAGATTTAGGGTTAGGATTCTGGTTAAGGTTAAGGATGAAGTTTAGTGTTAGGGTGAGGGCTTAGGGTTAGGGATTAGGGTTAGGGTTAAAGGTTAGTCTTAGGTTTAACGGTTACACTTTGGTTTAGGGTTGAGGTTTACGGTTAGGGTTTAGATGAGGGGTTAGTGTTTGGTACAGGGTTAGGGTTAAGTGTTAGGTTTAGGGTTGAAGATTAGGATTAGGGTTAGGATTAAAGGTTAGCGTGAGAGTTAACGCTTAGGGTTAAGGTTAACAGTTAGGTGTTAGGGTTAGGGTTAGGGTTAGGGTTAGTTTTAGGGTTAGAGTTATGTGCTATGGTTTGTGTTTGAGGTTAGGGTTAGGTTTACTGGTCACGGTTAGGGTTACGTTTATGGGGTAGCATTAGGGTTAAGGTTACGGTTAAGGGATAGCATTAGGGATAAGTGTTGGGCTTAGGGTTAGGGTTTAGTGTTAGGGTTAGCATTAAGGATTAGGGTTAGGGTCAGGGTTAAAAGCTTGGGTGCGTGTAATGGTTAGGGTCAGGGTTAAGGTTCACGGATAGGGTTAGTGTTAAGGGTTACGGGTAGGTTTAGGGTTCAGGGATAGAGTTAGGGTTAGGGTTAGGGTTAGGGGTCAGGGTTAGGGTAAGGGTCAGGGTCAGGGGTTAGGGGTTAGGGTTAGGGGTTAGGGTTAGGGTTAGGGGTTAGGGTTAGGGTTAGGGAGTTAGGGTTATGGTTGGGGTTGGGGTTAGGGTTAGTG
>NW_027182827.1:1367500-1370000 GCF_041146395.1 Eulemur rufifrons | reverse complement strand
GGGGTTAGGGTTAGGGGTAGTGGTAGGGGTAGGGGTTAGCTGTTAGGGTAAGGGGTTATGGTTAGGGTTAGGGTTAGGGGTTAGGGTTAGGGCTAGGGCTAGGGCTAGGGTTAGGGTCAGGGTCAGGGTCAGGGGTCAGGGTCAGGGTCAGGGGTTAGGGTTAGGGGTTAGGGTTAGGGTTAGGGGTTAGGTTTAGGGTTAGGGGTTAGGGTTAGGGGTTAGGGTTAGGGTTAGGGGTTAGGGTTAGGGGTTAGGGTTAGGGTTAGGGTTGGGTTAGGGTTAGGGTTTAGGGTTAGGGTTAGGGGTTAGGGTTAGGGTTAGGTTAGGGTTAGGGGTAGGGTTAGGGTTAGGGTTAGGATAGGGGTTAGTGTTAGGGTTAGGGGTTAGGGGTTAGGGTTAGGGGTAGGGTAGGGTAGGATAGGGTTAGAGGTTAGGGTTAGGGGTTAGGGTTAGGGTTGGGTTAGGGTTAGGGTTAGGGGTTAGTGTTAGGGTCAGGGTCAGGGGTTAGTGTTAGGGTTAGGGGTTAGGATTAGGGTTAGGAGTCAGGGTTTAGGGTTAGGGTCAGGGTCAGGGTTAGGGGTTAGGGTTAGGGTTAGGGTTAAGGGATAGGATTAGGGTTAAGTGTTGGGCTTAGGTTTAGGGTTTAGTCTTAGGGTTAGCCTTAAGGATTAGGGTTAGGGTGAGGGTTAAATGCTTGGGTGCGGGTAATGGTTATCGTCAGGGTTAAGGTTCACGGATAGGGTTAGTGTTAAGGGTTATGGGTAGGTTTAGGGTTCAGGGTTAGAGTTACCATTAGGGCTTAAGGTTAGGATTAGGCGGTAGGTTATATTTAGGGTTAGATCTAGGCGTTAGGGTAAGGCCTAGCGTTAGGGTTAAGAGATAGGGTTAGGTTTAATGCTTAGGATTAGGGTTAGGGTTTGGGATTAAAGTAAGTGTTAGGCGTTAGGTTTAAGGATCAAAGGTTAGGGTTATTTTTAGCTGTAGTGTTAGGGTTAGGGATAAGGGATCCCATTAGCATTAAGGGTCTTCCTTCCTGTAGGGTTAAGGGTTAGGCTTAGAGTTAAAGGTTCAGGTTAGGGTCAGTGTTAAGATTTAGGGTGAGGGTTAACGGTTAGGGTAAAGGTTAAGAGTTAGGGTTAGGGATTAGTGATTAGGATTTTTGGTTAGTGTTAGGGTTAGCGGTTAGGAGTTAGTGTTTTATGAAGGGGTATGGTTAGAATTAGGATTGTGGTTAGAGTTAGGGTGAGGTATAGGGGTTAGGTTTAGGGGTTAGTTTTAGGGTAAAAGGATAGGATTAGAGTTACGGGTTGGGCTTAGGTTTAGGGTTAAAGTTTACTGCTAGGGTTAGGGATAGGGTTCAGGGTTAGCTTTAGGGGTTCTGGTTAGGGTTAGGTGTTAGGTTAATGTCAGCGTTAGGTCTAGTCGTGAGGGTAAGGTTTAGGGTTAGCTTTAAGAGCTAGGGTTAGGTTTAATGGTTAGGATTAGGATTAGGGTTAAGGGTTAGGGTAAGGCTTAGGGGTTAGGGTGAAGGGTTAGGGTGAAGGTTTAGGGTTTTTTTTAGGCATAGCGTTGGGGTTAGAAGTAAAGGTTACTGTCAGTGTTAGGGTTGGAGGTAGGGTTACGGTTAGGGTTAGCGGTTTAGAATTAGGGTTAGGGATTAGGTGTCACAGTGATGACTAGGAGATAGGGTTATTATTTTGGGATAGGGGTTTTTCTCAGGAAATGGTTTATGCAGTAACGTTAGGATAAGAGGTTAAAGTTAGGCGCACGGTGAGGTTTACGTGTTAAGGGGAGAAGGAGGAACAGGGTTGGGTGTTATGTTCAGGGTTAGGGTTATCTGTTAAAGGTATTGTTTATGCTTAGCGCACGGGCCCTGTCTGCATTAGGCGGGCGGGGGGAGTTTAGGGGGCTGGGATTGTACCCGGGAACCCACTCTATCATACTCTGGGTATGGGCCCGTGGGTTTCATGCAGGACACAGTGGTAGAGCCTCCTTTCACGCATGGCATGGGAGGATTGCAGGCTTTCTAAACTCTAAGAAAGCAAGAAGTCTGAGAATGAGATTTAGGGTAGGATTATGGTTAGGGTTAAGGATGAAATTTAGTGTTAGGGTGAGGGCTTAGGGTTAGGGATTAGGGTTAGGGTTAGGGTTATGGGTTAGGGTTAGGGTTAGGGGTTAGGGTTAGGGTTAGGAGGGTTAGGGTTATGGTTGGGGTTGGGGTTAGGGTTAGGGGTTAGGGTTAGGGTTACGGGTTAGGGTTAGGGTTAAGGTTCGGTTTCGGGTTAGGGTTAGGGTTGGGTTAGGGTTAGGGTTAGGGTTGGGTTAGGGTTAGGGTTAAGGTAGGGGTAGGGGTAGGGGTAGGGGTAGGGTTAGGGGTTAGGGTTAGGATTAGGGGTTAGGCTCAGGGTCAGGGTCAGGGTCAGGATTAGGCGTTAGGTTTAGGGTTAGGGTTGGGGTTGGGGTTAGGGTTAGGGTTAGGGTTAGGGGTTAGGGTTAGGGT
>NW_027182827.1:1352500-1360000 GCF_041146395.1 Eulemur rufifrons | reverse complement strand
GGTTAGGGGTTAGTGTTAGGGGTTAGGGTTAGGGTTAGGGGTGAGGGTTAGGGTAAGGGTAAGGGTTAGGGTAAGGTTAAGGGTTAGGGTTAGGGGTTAGGGTTAGGGTTAGTGTTAGGGTTGGGTTAGGGTTAGGTTAGTGTTAGTGTTAGGGGTTAGGGTTAGGGTTAGGGGTTAGGGTCAGGGTTAGGGGTTAGGGTTAGGGTTGGGGTTGGGGTTGGGGTTAGGGTTTAGGGTTAGGGTTAGGGGTTAGGGTTAGGGTTACGGGTTAGGGTTAGGGTTAGGTTAGGTTTAGGTTTAAGGGATAGGATTAGGGTTAAGTGTTGGGCTTAGGGTGAGGGTTTAGTGTTAGGGTTATCATTAAGGATTAGGGTTAGGGTAAGCGTTAAATGCTTGGGTGCGGGAAATAGTTAGGGTCAGGGTTAAGGTTCACGGATAGGGTTAGTGTTAAGGGTTACGGGTAGGTTTAGGGTTCAGGGTTAGAGTTAGCATTAGGGCTTAAGTTTAGGATTAGGCGGTAGGTTAGATTTAGGGTTAGATCCAGGCGTTAGGGTAAGGGCTAGCGTTAGGGTTAAGAGATAGGATTAGGTTTAATGCTTAGGATTAGGGTTAGGGTTTGGGGTTAAAGTAAGAGTTAGGGGTTAGGTTTAAGGATCAAAGGTTAGGGTTATTTTTAGCTGTAGTGTTAGGGTTAGGGATAAGGGATCCCATTAGCATTAAGGGTCTTCCTTACTGTAGGGTTAAGGGTTAGGCTTAGAGTTAAAGGTTCAGGTTAGGGTCAGTGTTAAGATTTAGGGTGAGGGTTAACGGTTAGGGTAAAGGTTAAGCGTTAGGGTTAGGGATTAGTGATTAGGATTTTTGGTTAGTGTTAGGGTTAGCGGTTAGGAGTTAGTGTTTTATGAAGGGGTATGGTTAGAATTAGGATTGGGGTTAGAGTTAGGGTGAGGTATAGGGGTTAGGTTTAGGGGTTAGTTTTAGGGTAAAGGGATAGGATTAGGGTTACGGATTGGGCTTAGGTTTAGGGTTAAAGTTTACTGCTAGGGTTAGGGATAGGGTTCAGGCTTAGCTTTAGGGGTTCTGGTTAGGGTTAGGTGTTAGGTTAGTGTCAGGGTTAGGTCTAGTCGTGAGGGTAAGGTTTAGGGTTAGCTTTAAGAGCTAGCGTTAGGTTTAATGGTTAGGATTAGGATTAGGGTTAAGGGTTAGGGTAAGGCTTAGGGGTTAGGGTGAAGGGTTAGGTTCAAGGGTTAGGGTTTTTGGTAGGCATAGCGTTGGGGTTAGAAGTAAGGGTTACTGTCAGTGTTAGGGTTGTAGGTAGGGTTACGGTTAGGGTTAGCGGTTTAGAATTAGGGTTAGGGATTAGGTGTCACAGTGATGACTAGGAGATAGGGTTAGAATTATGGTATAGGGGTTGTTCTCAGGAAATGGGTTATGCATTTACGTTAGGAGAAGTGGTTAAAGTTAGGCGCACGGTGAGGTTTACGTGTTAAGGGGAGAAATAGGAACAGGGTTGGGTGTTATGTTCAGGGTTAGGGTTATCTGTTAAAGGTATTGTTTATGCTTAGCGCACGGGCCCTGTCTGCATTAGGCGGGCGGGGGGAGTTTAGGGGGCTGGGATTGTACCCGGGATCCCACTCTATCATACTCTGGGTATGGGCCCGTGGGTTTCATGCAGGACACAGTGGTAGAGCCTCCTTTCACGCATGGCATGGGAGGATTGCAGGCTTTCTAAACTCTAAGAAAGCAAGAAGTCTGAGAATTAGATTTAGGGTTAGGATTATGGTTAGGGTTAAGGATGAAGTTTAGTGTTAGGGTGAGGGCTTAGGGTTAGGGATTAGGGTTAGGGTTAAAGGTTACTCTTAATTTTAACGGTTACACTTTGGTTTCAGGTTGAGGTTTACGGTTAGGGTTAAGATGAGGGGTTACGGTTAGGTACAGGGTTAGGGTTAAGTGTTAGGTTAAGGGTTGAAGGTTAGGATTAGGGTTTGGATTAAAGGTTAACGTGAGAGTTAACGCTTAGTGTTAAGGTTAAGAGTTAGGGTTTAGGGTTAGGGTTAGGGTTAGGGTTAGTTTTAGGGTTAGAGTTATGTGCTATGGTTTGTGTTAGAGGTTAGGGTTAGGTTTACTGGTGACGGTTATGATTACATTTAGGGGTTACCATTAGGGTTAGGGTTAGGGATAAGGGATAGGATTAGGGTTAAGTGTTGGGCTTAGGGTTAGGTTTTAGTGTTAGGGTTATCATTATGGATTAGGGGTAGGGTCAGGGTTAAATGCTTGGGTGCGGGTAAAGGTTAGGGTCAGGGTTAAGGTTCACGGATAGGGTTAGTGTTAAGGGTTACGGGTAGGTTTAGGGTTCAGGGTTAGAGTTAGCATTAGGGCTTAAGTTTAGGATTAGGCGGTAGGTTAGATTTAGGGTTAGATCTAGGCGTTAGGGTAAGGGCTAGCGTTAGGGTTAAGAGATAGGGTTAGGTTTAATGCTTAGCATTAGGGTTAGGGTTTGGGGTTAAAGTAAGTGTTAGGGGTTAGGTTTAAGGATCAAAGGTTAGGGTTATTTTTAGCTGTAGTGTTAGGGTTAGGGATAAGGGATCCCATTAGCATTAAGGGTCTTCCTTACTGTAGGGTTAAGGGTTAGGCTTAGAGTTAAAGGTTAAGGTTAGGGTCAGTGTTAAGATTTAGGGTGAGGGTTAACGGTTAGGGTAAAGGTTAAGCGTTAGGGTTAGGGATTAGTGATTAGGGTTTTTGGTTAGTGTTAGGGTTAGCGGTTAGGAGTTAGTGTTTGATGAAGGGGTATGGTTAGAATTAGGATTAGGGTTAGAGTTAGGGTGAGGTATAGGGGTTAGGATTAGGGGTTAGTTTTAGGGTAAAAGGGTAGGATTAGGGTTACGGGTTGGGCTTAGGTTTAGGGTTAAAGTTTACTGCTAGGGTTAGGGATAGGGTTCAGGGTTAGCTTTAGGGGTTCTGGTTAGGGTTATGTGTTAGGTTAGTGTCAGGGTTAGGTCTAGTCGTGAGGGTAAGGTTTAGGGTTAGCTTTAAGAGCTAGGGTTAGGTTTAATGGTTAGGATTAGGATTAGGGTTAAGGGTTAGGGTAAGGCTTAGGGGTGAGGGTGAAGGGTTAGGGTCAAGGGTTAGGGTTTTTGTTAGGCATAGCGTTGGGGTTAGATGTAAGGGTTATTGTAAGTGTTAGGGTTGAAGGTAGGGTTACGGTTAGGGTTAGCGGTTTAGAATTAGGGTTAGGGATTAGGTGTCACAGTGATGACTAGGAGATAGGGTTAGAATTATGGGATAGGGGTTGTTCTCAGGAAATGGGTTATGCATTAACGTTAGGATAAGAGGTTAAAGTTAGGGGCCGGGCGCAGTGGCTCACGCCTGTAATCCTAGCACTCTGGGAGGCCGAGGTGGGCGGGTCGCTGGAGCTCAGGAGTTCGAGACCAGCCTGAGCAATAGCGAGACCCCACCTCTACTAAAAATAGAAAGAAATTATATCGACAGCTGAAAATATATATAGAAAAAATTAGCCGGGCATGGTGGCGCATGCCTGTAGTCCCAGCTACTCGGGAGGCTGAGACAGGAGGATCGCTTGAGCTCAGGAGTTTGAGGTTGCTGTGAGCTAGGCTGACGCAAGGGCACTCACTGTAGCCTGGGCAACAGAGTGAGACTCTGTCTAAAAAAAAAAAAAAAAAAAAAAAAAAAAAAAAAAAAAAAAAAAAAAAAGAGGTTAAAGTTAGGCACACGGTGAGGTTTACGTGTTAAGGGGAGAAATAGGAACAGGGTTGGGTGTTATGTTCAGGGTTAGGGTTATCTGGTAAAGGTATTGTTTATGCTTAGCGCACGGGCCCTGTCTGCATTAGGCGGGCGGGGGGAGTTTAGGGGGCTGGGATTGTACCCGGGAACCCACTCTATCATACTCTGGGTATGGGCCCGTGGGTTTCATGCAGGACACAGTGGTAGAGCCTCCTTTCACGCATGGCATGGGAGGATTGCAGGCTTTCTAAACTCTAAGAAAGCAAGAAGTCTGAGAATTAGATTTAGCGTTAGGATTATGGTTAGGGTTAAGGATGAAGTTTAGTGTTAGGGTGAGGGCTTTGGGTTAGGGATTAGGGTTAGGGTTAAAGGTTACCCTTAGGTTTAATGGTTACACTTTGGTTTATGGTTGAGGTTTACGGTTAGGGTTAAGATGAGGGGTTAGGGTTTGGTACAGGGTTAGGGTTAAGTGTTAGGTTTAGGGTTGAAGATTAGGATTAGGGTTAGGATTAAAGGTTAGCGTGAGTCTTAACGCTTAGGGTTAAGTTTAAGAGTTAGGGTTTAGGGTTAGGGTTAGGGTTAGGGTTAGTTTTAGGGTTAGAGTTATGTGCTATGGTTTGTGTTAGAGGTTAGGGTTAGGTTTACTGTTCACGGTTAGGGTTACGTTTAGGGGTTAGCATTAGGGTTAGGGTTAGGGTTAAGGGATAGGAATAGGGTTAAGTGTTGGGCTTAGGGTAAGGTTTAGTGTTAGGGTTATCATTAAGGACTATGGTTAGGGTTAGGGTTAAATGCTTGTTGCGGTTAATGGTTATCGTCAGGTATATGGTTCACGGATAGGGTTAGTGTTAAGGGTTATGGGTAGGTTTAGGGTTCAGGGTTAGAGTTAGCATTAGGGCTTAAGGTTAGGATTAGGCGGTAGGTTAGATTTAGGGTTAGATCTAGGCGTTAGGGTAAGGGCTAGCGTTAGGGTTAAGAGATAGGGTTAGGTTTAATGCTTAGGATTAGGGTTAGGGTTTTGGGTTAAAGTAAGTGTTAGGGGTCAGGTTTAAGGATCCAAGGTTAGGGTTACTTTTAGCTGTAGTGTTAGGGTTAGGGATAAGGGATCCCATTAGCATTAAGGGTCTTCCTTACTGTAGGGTTAAGGGTTAGGCTTAGAGTTAAAGGTTAAGGTTAGGGTCAGTGTTAAGAGTTAGGGTGAGGGTTAACAGTTAGGGTAAAGATTAAGCGTTAGGGTTAGGGATTAGTGATTAGGGTTTCTGGTTAGTGTTAGGGTTAGCGGTTAGGAGTTAGTGTTTTATGAAGCGGTATGGTTAGAATTAGGATTGGGGTTAGAGTTAGGGTGAGGTATAGGGGTTAGGTTTAGGGGTTAGTTTTAGGGTAAAAGGATAGGATTAGGGTTACGGGTTGGGCTTAGGTTTAGGGTTAAAGTTTACTGCTAGGGTTAGGGATAGGGTTCAGGCTTAGCTTTAGGGGTTCTGGTTAGGGTTAGGTGTTAGGTTAGTGTCAGGGTTAGGTCTAGTCGTGAGGGTAAGGTTTAGGGTTAGCTTTAAGAGCTAGGGTTAGGTTTAATGGTTAGGATTAGGATTAGGGTTAAGGGTTAGGGTAAGGCTTAGGGGTTAGGGTGAAGGGTTAGGGTTTTTGTTAGGCATAGCGTTGGGGTTAGAAGTAAGGGTTACTGTCAGTGTTAGGGTTGTAGGTAGGGTTACGGTTAGGGTTAGCGGTTTAGAATTAGGGTTAGGGATTAGGTGTCACAGTGATGACTAGGAGATAGGGTTAGAATTATGGGATAGGGGTTGTTCTCAGGAAATGGGTTATGCATTAACGTTAGGATAAGAGGTTAAAGTTAGGCGCACGGTGAGGTTTACGTGTTAAGGGGAGAAATAGGAACAGGGTTGGGTGTTATGTTCAGGGTTAGGGTTATCTGTTAAAGGTATTGTTTATGCTTAGCGCACGGGCCCTGTCTGCATTAGGCGGGCGGGGGGAGTTTAGGGGGCTGGGATTGTACCCGGGAACCCACTCTATCATACTCTGGGTATGGGCCCGTGGGTTTCATGCAGGACACAGTGGTAGAGCCTCCTTTCACGCATGGCATGGGAGGATTGCAGGCTTTCTAAACTCTAAGGAAGCAAGAAAGTCTGAGAATTAGATTTAGGGTTAGGATTCTGGTTAGGGTTAAGGATGAAGTTTAGTGTTAGGGTGAGAGCTTAGGGTTAGGTAATAGGGTTAGGGTTAAAGGTTACTCTTAGGTTTAACGGTTACACTTTGGTTTCGGGTTGAGGTTTACGGTTAGGGTTAAGATGAGGGGTTAGGGTTTGGTACAGGGTTAGGGTTAAGTGTTAGGTTTAGGGTTGAAGATTAGGATTAGGGTTAGGATTAAAGGTTAGCGTGAGAGTTAACGCTTAGAGTTAAGGTTAAGAGTTAGGGTTTAGGTTTAGTGTTAGGGTTACTGTTAGTATTAGGGTTAGATTTATGTGCTATGGTTTGTGTTAGAGGTTACGGTTAGGTTTACTGGTCATGGTTAGGGTTACGTTTAGGGGGTAGCATTAGGGTTAGGGTTAGGGTTAAGGGATAGGATTAGGGATAAGTGTTGGGCTTAGGGTTAGGGTTTAGTGTTACGGTTAGCATTAAGGATTAGTGTTAGGGTCAGGGTTAAATGCTTGGGTGCGGGTAATGGTTAGGGTCAGGGTGAAGGTTCACGGATAGGGTTAGTGTTAAGGGTTACGGGTAGGTTTAGGGTTCAGGGTTAGTGTTAGCATTAGGGCTTAAGGTTAGGATTAGGCGGTAGGTTAGATTTAGGGTTAGATCTAGGCGTTAGGGTAAGGGCTAGCGTTAGGGTTAAGAGATAGGGTTAGGTTTAATGCTTAGGATTAGGGTTAGGGTTTGGGGTGAAAGTAAGTGTTAGGCGTTAGGTTTAAGGATCCAAGGTTAGGGTTATTTTTAGCTGTAGTGTTAGGGTTAGGGATAAGGGATCCCATTAGCATTAAGGGTCCTACTTCCTGTAGGGTTAAGGGTTAGGCTTAGAGTTAAAGGTTAAGGTTAGGGTCAGGGTTAAGATTTAGGGTGAGGGTTAACGGTTAGGGTAAAGGTTAAGCGTTAGGGTTAGGGATTAGTGATTAGGGTTTTTGGTTAGTGTTAGGGTTAGCGGTTAGGAGTTAGTGTTTTATGAAGGGGTATGGTTAGAATCAGGATTGGGGTTAGAGTTAGGGTGAGGTATAGGGGTTAGGTTTAGGGGTTAGTTTTAGGGTAAAAGGATAGGATTAGGGTTACGGGTTGGGCTTAGGCTTAGGGTTAAAGTTTACTGCTAGGGTTAGGGATAGGGTTCAGGGTTAGCTTTAGGGGTTCTGGTTAGCGTTAGGTGTTAGGTTAGTGTCAGGGTTAGGTCTAGTCGTGAGGGTAAGGTTTAGGGTTAGCTTTAAGAGCTAGGGTTAGGTTTAATGGTTAGGATTAGGATTAGGGTTAAGGGTTAGGGTAAGGCTTAGGGGTTAGGGTGAAGGGTTAGGGTCAAGGGTTAGGGTTTTTGTTAGGCATAGCGTTGGGGTTAGAAGTAAGCGTTACTGTCAGTTTTAGGGTTGTAGGTAGGGTTACGGTTAGGGTTAGCAGTTTAGAATTAGGGTTAGGGATTAGGTGTCACAGTGATGACTAGGAGATAGGGTTAGAATTATGGGATAGGGGTTGTTCTCAGGAAATGGGTTATGCATTAACGTTAGGATAAGAGGTTAAAGTTAGGCGCACGGTGAGGTTTACGTGTTAAGGGGAGAAATA
>NW_027182827.1:1327500-1335000 GCF_041146395.1 Eulemur rufifrons | reverse complement strand
TTAGGGGTTAGCGTTAGGTGTCAGGGTTAGGGTTAGGGATTAGGGTTAGGGTTAGGGGTAGGGTTAGGTTTAGGGTTAGGGGTTAGGGTTAGGGGTTAGGGTTAGCGGTTAGGGTTAGGGCTAGGGTTAGGGTTAGGGTAGGGTTAGGGTAGGGTTGGGTTGGGTTAGGGTTAGGGTTTAGGGTTAGGGGTTAGGGTTAGGGTTAGGGTTGGGTTAGGGTTAGGGGTTAGGGTTAGGGTTAGGGTAGGGTTAGGGTTAGGCATTAGGGTTAGGGGTTAGGGTTAGGCTTAGGGGTAGGGGTAGGGTTAGGGTTAGGGTTAAGGGTTAGGGTTAGGGGTTAGGGCTAGGTCTAGGGTTAGGGGTTAAGGTTAGGGGTTAGGGTTAGGGTTAGGGGTTAGGGTTAGGGGTTAGGGTTAGGGTTAGGGTTGTGTTAGGGTTAGGGTTAGGGTAGGGGTTAGGGGTTAGGGTTAGGGATTAAGGTTAGGGTTAGGGGTTAGTGTTAGGGTTAGAGGTTAGGGTTAGGGTTAGGGTAGGGTTTGGTTAGGGTTAGGGTTAGGGTTATGGGTTAGTGTTAGGGATTAGGGTTAGGGTTAGGATAGGGTAGGGTTAGGGTTAGGGTTTGGGTTAGGGTTAGGGTTCGGTTAGGGTTAGGGGTAGGGGTAGGGGTTAGGGACACGGTTAGGGTTTAGGGTTAGGGTTAGGGGTTAGGGTTAGGGATAGGGTTTGGGTTAGGGTTAGGGTTAGGGGTTAGGGTTAGGGTTAGGGGTTAGGGTTAGGGTTTGTGTTAGGGTTATGGGTTTGGGTTAGGGTTAGGGTAGGGTTAGGTTTGGGTTAGGGTTAGGGTTAGGGGTTAGGGTTAGTGTTAGGGGTTAGGGTTAGGGGTTAGGGTTAGGGTTAGCGGTAGGGTTAGGGTTTAGGGTTAGGGTTAGCATTAAGGATTAGGGTTAGAGTCAGGGTTAAATGCTTGGGTGCGGGTAATGGTTAGGGTCAGGGTTAAGGTTCACGGATAGGGTTAGTGTTAAGGGTTACGGGTAGGTTTAGGGTTCAGGGTTAGAGTTAGCATTAGGGCTTAAGGTTAAGATTAGGCGGTAGGTTAGATTTAGGGTTAGATCTAGGCGTTAGGGTAAGGGCTAGCGTTAGGGTTAAGAGATAGGGTTAGGTTTAATGCTTAGGATTAGGGTTAGGGTTTGGGGTGAAAGTAAGTGTTAGGGGTTCGGTTTAAGGATCCAAGGTTAGGGTTATTTTTAGCTGTAGTGTTAGGGTTAGGGATAAGGGATCCCATTAGCATTAAGGGTCTTCCTTCCTGTAGGGTTAAGGGTTAGGCTTAGAGTTAAAGGTTAAGGTTAGGGTCAGTGTTAAGATTTAGGGTGAGGGTTAACGGTTAGGGTAAAGGTTAAGCGTTAGGGTTAGGGATTAGTGATTAGGGTTTTTGGTTAGTGTTAGGGTTAGCGGTTAGGAGTTAGTGTTTTATGAAGGGGTATGGTTAGAATTAGGATTGCGGTTAGAGTTAGGGTGAGGTATAGGGGTTAGGTTTAGGGGTTAGATTTAGGGTAAAAGGATAGGATTAGGGTTACGGGTTGGGCTTAGGCTTAGGGTTAAAGTTTACTGCTAGGGTTAGGGATAGGGTTCAGGGTTAGCTTAGGGGTTCTGGTTAGGGTTAGGTGTTAGGTTAGTGTCAGGGTTAGGTCTAGTCGTGAGGGTAAGGTTTAGGGTTAGCTTTAAGAGCTAGGGTTAGGTTTAATGGTTAGGATTAGGATTAGGGTTAAGGGTTAGGGTAAGGCTTAGGGGTTAGGGTGAAGGGTTAGGGTCAAGGGTTAGGGTTTTTGTTAGGCATAGCGTTGGGGTTAGAAGTAAGGGTTACTGTCAGTGTTAGGGTTGTAGGTAGGGTTACGGTTAGGGTTAGCGGTTTAGAATTAGGGTTAGGGATTAGGTGTCACAGTGATGACTAGGAGATAGGGTTAGAATTATGGGATAGGGGTTGTTCTCAGGAAATGGGTTATGCATTAACGTTAGGATAAGAGGTTAAAGTTAGGCGCACGGTGAGGTTTACGTGTTAAGGGGAGAAATAGGAACAGGGTTGGGTGTTATGTTCAGGGTTAGGGTTATCTGTTAAAGGTATTGTTTATGCTTAGCGCACGGGCCCTGTCTGCATTAGGCGGGCGGGGGGAGTTTAGGGGACTGGGCTTGTACCCGGGAGCCCACTCTATCATACTCTGGGTATGGGCCCGTGGGTTTCATGCAGGACACAGTGGTAGAGCCTCCTTTCACGCATGGCATGGGAAGATTGCAGGCTTTCTAAACTCTAAGAAAGCAAGAAGTCTGAGAATTAGATTTAGGGTTAGGAATATGGTTAGGGTTAAGGATGAAGTTTAGTGTTAGGGTGAGGGCTTAGGGTTAGGGATTAGGGTTAGGGTTAAAGGTTACTCTTAGGTTTAACGGTTACACTTTGGTTTAGGGTTGAGGTTTACGGTTAGGGTTAAGATGAGGGGTTTTGGTTTGGTACAGGGTTAGGGTTAAGTGTTAGTTTTAGGGTTGAAGATTAGGATTAGGGTTAGGATTAAAGGTTAGCGTGAGAGTTAACGCTTAGGGTTAAGGTTAAGAGTTAGGGTTTAGGGTTAGGTTTAGGGTTAGGGTTAGTTTTAGGGTTAGAGTTATGTGCTATGGTTTGTGTTAGAGGTTAGGGTTAGGTTTACTGGTCACGGTTAGGGTTACGTTTAGGGGGTAGCATTAGGGTTAGGGGTAGGGTTAAGGGATAGTATTAGGGATAAGTGTTGGGCTTAGGGTTAGGGTTTAGTGTTAGGGTTAGCATTAAGGATTAGGGTTAGGGTCAGGGTTAAATGCTTGGGTGCGGGTAATGGTTAGGGTCAGGGTTAAGGTTCACGGAAAGGGTTAGTGTTAAGGGTTACGGATAGGTTTAGGGTTCAGGGTTAGAGTTAGCATTAGGGCTTAAGGTTAGGATTAGGCGGTAGTTTAGATTTAGGGTTAGATCTAGGCGTTAGAGTAAGGGCTAGCGTTAGGGTTAAGAGATAGGGTTAGGTTTAATGCTTAGGATTAGGGTTAGGGTTTGGGGTGAAAGTAAGTGTTAGGGGTTAGGTTTAAGGATCCAAGGTTAGGGTTATTTTTAGCTGTAGTGTTAGGGTTAGGGATAAGGGATCCCACTAGCATTAAGGGTCTTCCTTACTGTAGGGTTAAGGGTTAGGCTTAGAGTTAAAGTTTAAGGTTAGGGTCAGTGTTAAGATTTAGGGTGAGGGTTAACGGTTAGGGTAAAGGTTAAGCGTTAGGGTTAGGGATTAGTGATTAGGGTTTTTGGATAGTGTTAGGGTTAGCGGTTAGGAGTTAGTGTTTTATGAAGGGGTATGGTTAGAATTAGGATTGGGGTTAGAGTTAGGGTGAGGTATAGGGGTTAGTTTTAGGGTAAAAGGATAGGATTAGGGTTACGGGTTGGGCTTAGGCTTAGGGTTAAAGTTTACTGCTACGGTTAGGGATAGGGTTCAGGGTTAGCTTAGGGGTTCTGGTTAGGGTTAGGTGTTAGGTTAGTGTCAGGGTTAGGTCTAGTCGTGAGGGTAAGGTTTAGGGTTAGCTTTAAGAGCTAGGGTTAGGTTTAATGGTTAGGATTAGGATTAGGGTTAAGGGTTAGGGTAAGGCTTAGGGGTTAGGGTGAAGGGTTAGGGTCAAGGGTTAGGGTTTTTGTTAGGCATAGCGTTGGGGTTAGAAGTAAGGGTTACTGTCAGTGTCAGGGTTGTAGGTAGGGTTACGGTTAGGGTTAGCGGTTTGGAATTAGGGTTAGGGATTAGGTGTCACAGTGATGACTAGGAGATAGGGTTAGAATTATGGGATAGGGGTTGTTCTCAGGAAATGGGTTATGCATTAACGTTAGGATAAGAGGTCAAAGTTAGGCGCACGGTGAGGTTTACGTGTTAAGGGGAGAAATAGGAACAGGGTTGGGTGTTATGTTCAGGGTTAGGGTTATCTGTTAAAGGTATTGTTTATGCTTTGCGCACGGGACCTGTCTGCATTAGGCGGGCGGGGGGAGTTTAGGGGGCTGGGCTTGTACCCGGGAGCCCACTCTGTCATACTCTGGGTATGGGCCCGTGTGTTTCCTGCAGGACACAGTGGTAGAGCCTCCTTTCACGCATGGCATGGGAGGATTGCAGGCTTTCCAAACTCTAAGAAAGCAAGAAGTCTGAGAATTAGATTTACGGTTAGGATTATGGTTAGGGTTAAGGATGAAGTTTAGTGTTAGGGTGAGGGCTTAGGGTTAGGGATTAGGGTTAGGGTTAAAGGTTACTCTTAGGTTTAACGGTTACACTTTTGGTTTAGGGTTGAGGTTTACGGTTAGGGTTAAGATGAGGGGTTAGGGTTTGGTACAGGGTTAGGGTTAAGTGTTAGGTTTAGGGTTGAAGATTAGGATTAGGGTTAGGATTAAAGGTTAGCGTGAGAGTTAACGCTTAGGGTTAAGGTTAAGAGTCAGGGTTTAGGGTTAGGGTTAGGGTTAGGGTTAGTTCTAAGGTTAGAGTTATGTGCTATGGTTTGTGTTAGAGGTTACGGTTAGGTTTACTGGTCACGGTTAGGGTTACGTTTAGGGGGTAGCATTAGGGTTAGGATTAGGGTTAAGGGATAGGATTAGGGTTAAGTGTTGGGCTTAGGGTTAGGGTTTAGTGTTAGGGTTAGCATTAAGGATTAGGGTTAGGGTCAGGGTTAAATGCTTGGGTGCGGGTAATGGTTAGGGTCAGGGTTAAGGTTCACGGATGGGGTTACTGTTAAGGGTTATGGGTAGGTTTAGGGTTCAGGCTTAGTGTTAGCATTAGTGCTTAAGGTTAGGATTAGGCGGTAGGTTAGATTTAGGGTTAGATCTAGGCGTTAGGGTAAGGGCTAGCATTAGGGTTAAGAGATAGGGTTAGGTTTAATGCTTAGGATTAGGGTTAGGGTTTGGGGTTAAAGTAAGTGTTAGGGGTTAGGTTTAAGGATCCAAGGTTAGGGTTATTTTTAGCTGTAGTGTTAGGGTTAGGGATAAGGGATCCCATTAGCATTAAGGGTCTTCCTTCCTGGAGGGTTAAGGGTTAGGCTTAGAGTTAAAGGTTAAGATTAGGGTCAGTGTTAAGATTTAGGGTGAGGGTTAATGGTTAGGGTAAAGGTTAAGCGTTAGGGTTAGGGATTAGTGATTAGGGTTTTTGGTTAGTGTTAGGGTTAGCGGTTAGGAGTTAGTGTTTTATGAAGGGGTATGGTTAGAATTAGGATTGGGGTTAGAGTTAGGGTGAGGTATAGGGGTTAGGTTTAGGGGTTAGTTTTAGGGTAAAAGGATAGGATTAGGGTTACGGGTTGGGCTTAGGTTTAGGGTTAAAGTTTACTGCTAGGGTTAGGGATAGTGTTCAGGGTTAGCTTTAGGGGTTCTGGTTAGGGTTAGGTGTTAGGTTAGTGTCAGGGTTAGCTCTAGTCGTGAGGGTAAGGTTTAGGGTTAGCTTTAAGAGCTAGGGTTAGGTTTAATGGTTAGGATTAGGATTAGGGTTAAGGGTTAGGGTAAGGCTTAGGGGTTAGGGTGAAGGTTTAGGGTCAAGGGTTAGGGTTTTTGTTAGGCATAGCGTTGGGGTTAGAAGTAAGGGTTACTGTCAGTGTTAGGGTTGTAGGTAGGGTTACGGTTAGGGTTAGCGGTTTAGAACTAGTGTTAGGGAATAGGTGTCACAGTGATGACTAGGAGATAGGGTTAGAATTATGGGATAGGGGTTGTTCTCAGGAAATGGTTTATGCATTAACGTTAGGATAAGAGGTTAAAGTTAGGCGCACGGTGAGGTTTACGTGTTAAGGGGAGAAATAGGAACAGGGTTGGGTGTTATGTTCAGGGTTAGGGTTATCTGTTAAAGGTATTGTTTATGGTTAGCGCACGGGCCCTGTCTGCATTAGGCGGGCGGGGGGAGTTTAGGGGGCTGGGATTGTACCCGGGAACCCACTCTATCATACTCTGGGTATGGGTCCGTGGGTTTCATGCAGGACACAGTGGTAGAGCCTCCTTTCACGCATGGCATGGGAGGATTGCAGGCTTTCTAAACTCTAAGAAAGCAAGAAGTCTGAGAATTAGATTTAGGGTTAGGATTCTGGTTAGGGTTAAGGATGAAGTTTAGTGTTAGGGTGAGGGCTTAGGGTTAGGGATAAGGGATAGGGTTAAAGGTTACTCTTAGGTTTAACGGTTACACTTTGGTTTAGGGTTGAGGTTTACGGTTAGGGTTAAGATGAGGGGTTAGGGTTTGGTACAGGGTTAGGGTTAAGTGTTAGTTTTAGGGTTGAAGATTAGGATTAGGGTTAGGTTTAAAGGTTAGCGTGAGAGTTAACGCTTAGGGTTAAGGTTAAGAGTTAGGGTTTAGTGTTAGGGTTAGGGTTAGGGTTAGTTTTAGGGTTAGAGTTATGTGCTATGGTTTCTGTTAGAGGTTAGGGTTAGGTTTACTGGTCACGGATAGCGTTAGGTTTCGGGGTAGCATTAGGGTTAGCTTTAGGGTTAAGGGATAGGATTAGGGTTAAGTGTTGGGCTTAGGGTTAGGGTTTAGTGTTAGGGTTAGCATTAAGGATTAGGGTTAAGGTCAGGGTTAAATGCTTGGGAGCGGGTAATGGTTAGAGTCAGGGTTAAGGTTCACGGATAGAGTTAGTGTTAAGGGTTACGGGTAGGTTTAGGGTTCAGGGTTAGTGTTAGCATTAGTGCTTAAGGTTAGGATTAGGCGGTAGGTTAGATTTAGGGTTAGATCTAGGCGTTAGGGTAAGGGCTAGCGTTAGGGTTAAGAGATAGGGTTAGGTTTAATGCTTAGGATTAGGGTTAGGGTTTGGGGTTAAAGTAAGTGTTAGGGGTTAGGTTTAAGGATCCAAGGTTAGGGTTATTTTTAGCTGTAGTGTTAGGGTTAGGGATAAGGGATCCCATTAGCATTAAGGGTCTTCCTTACTGTAGGGTTAAGGGTTAGGCTTAGAGTTAAAGGTTAAGGTTAGGGTCAGTGTTAAGATTTAGGGTGAGGGTTAACGGTTAGGGTAAAGGTTAAGCGTTAGGGTTAGGGATTAGTGATTAGGGTTTTTGGATAGTGTTAGGGTTAGCGGTTAGGAGTTAGTGTTTTATGAAGGGGTATGGTTAGAATTAGGATTGGGGTTAGAGTTAGGGTGAGGTATAGGGGTTAGTTTTAGGGTAAAAGGATAGGATTAGGGTTACGGGTTGGGCTTAGGTTTAGGGTTAAAGTTTACTGCTAGGGTTAGGGATAGGGTTCAGGGTTAGCTTTAGGGGTTCTGGTTAGGATTAGGTGTTAGGTTAGTGTCAGGGTTAGGTCTAGTCGTGAGGGTAAGGTTTAGGGTTAGCTTTAAGAGCTAGGGTTAGGTTTAATGGTTAGGATTAGGATTAGGGTTAAGGGTTAGGGTAAGAGTTAGGGGATAGGGTGAAGGGTTAGGGTCAAGGGTTAGGGTTTTTGTTAGGCATAGCGTTGGGGTTAGAAGTAAGGGTTACTGTAAGTGTTACGGTTGTAGGTAGGGTTACGA